>NC_053156.1:184958582-185258582 GCF_016835505.1 Polypterus senegalus | reverse complement strand
TTTATAGCAAGTTGTGGGGGAGGGATTAATAAGGTGGGGTTCAGAAGCTGATCATAAAGTCTTTTTATTATTTCGATGTTTTTTCTACGCTTGCATATGCTGAGATCGCACAAACCGGCAAACACTTTATGGACTGCCCTTTTCAATGCCAAAATCAAAAAACTGACCAGAAAAACAAGAAATGTAGTTTACAGTAGTCCATGCAATGCATGCCCAGCGGTATACAGTACGTGGGACAAACATTAAAAACACTTGCGGCACACATATAGGAACGCAACAGGAACATCGCAATGCCGTCAGAAGGAAAGATCCACGGTCTCTGAATTATACAAGTTCCACCGGACGTGTT
The DNA here is from genome assembly GCF_016835505.1 of Polypterus senegalus. Lineage (NCBI taxonomy): Eukaryota > Metazoa > Chordata > Cladistia > Polypteriformes > Polypteridae > Polypterus > Polypterus senegalus. The sequence continues at coordinate 185,258,233 of NC_053156.1, read as the reverse complement.
TAACTGGAACAAATGTGAAAGAAATATTCTGGGCCAATGCTAAGAGTACCAGGGAGTTGACTGATTCGTGGCTCTCTAATGAAAACGACATTAACAGACACTTGGATATCTACCCAGCATATGCAGGCTTAAAAAGAACTGCATCCAAATAATAAAAAACACTTTATGATCAACACCTTCCGAACCCCACCACCCACCTCAATTCACCTGCCCTATGTTTCCTTTGATTGCTTTATGTCTAATCATTTTCACCAAAACTGTTTTAAGATACGTGACTCATTTTTCCCAATGGGGACCTCTACCTACAATTATGCAAACCGTATTACAAACCTTTGTGTATATTTACGTAAAAATATACAGTATATGGAAGCGAAACGGTCTAGACGGACTTTATATCCACAAGAATGACGACACTGGAGTCCAATGTTACATTATGAGGAGTGGGGAAAACGTCGGAAGTTGGAAGGCAGGATTTTTTGTGAATGAAGGAGGTTCGAAGACGGCGATATCCCGAAAGCAAAAAAAAAAAAAGTTTTAAATCTCGCCCCCTGAAAATTGGTTATCCAGGGCGCAAGGATAGTCTTAAAATGACGTTCAGATGACCGCGTCCATGCCGACCGCGTAGTGGAGGTCGTTTCTACCTTTTTTTGATCGGTGTTGATAAGAATCCGTCTTTCCTACCTTGTTATGATGGCAATTCCTCCTCCAGATTACTTCCTTTTCCCCGATTTAAGTTTGACGTTCAGACCCGTCATCAGCTAATGACCGGAGCAGTTTCAGACAGACCCCTAGATCCCACCCACAAAGAGCGACGTCGTCAATCACCCTGTTGCGATTCACAGTCCTTTCCTGCAAAAAGCTTCCCCACCCCGTGTTTAGATGTATGGAAGCCAAGGAAGTGACGAGCAACACATAAAACAGAAGAGACAACATACAATACAAAGCACATAAGTAAAATGTTACTATTACAATATCCGTCTTATGTGGCAGTGTTACAATAAAAACTTTCTTTTGACTGTCTGCAAAATATGTCATTTACTATTGTGAAATGAGTGTTTAGGCACTGCATCACTTGTAATTTAGAGGCTGACTGAGAAAGAAACACCAGTTCTCGTGCACATTTGCAAAGGTCACTCATTTTAAGAAAACAAGTGAGTGTTTCACAAAAAGGCATTCGAGAAGCACTTCTGTGCCTGTACGTTTTACATGTTGCACATTATTGTAGTCCTAATTTTTGATTTTCTTTTTTTTTTGTAATCTTTTGGATCTAGTTAGTTTGAAGAAGGTGCACTTTTATGGCTACAAAATGTATAATGTTACTGTGGCTGATTTTCTCTGTTTGTGTCATGGCCTCATGCTGTTTTCTCTTTGTTCAGTCTCCCTGTTGTTGCAGCAATCTATGTGACTCTGGTAGGCTGTCTCCTGAAAATATGTAATCTTTTTTTCCATTTTTCATGCCATCTAAATTGTGATAATGATGACATACATAGTATTTCAGTGGGTAAAATAAGGTCAGATAGTGTTTAAGAGACTTATTGTAATAAGTTTGGTGATAACAGATGGCAATTTATGCTGCGTTCTGAAATTATTTGTAATAAAAGTAAGAATGAGTGTGATGTAATCCATAGTGAGTCAATGTTTTATGACAATTCATATCATTTGCACTGTATAGACTAAAAGCATATAGGCAAGAATGTCTATATTAGTGTGCCACTTAATTTATTTAATTTCTGACATAAGAAGGTAGAGCAGTTGAGATTAAAGGAGTTGTAATACAAGTCCTCTTGACACACTTGAATGTGCAGAATAAGCTCACTTGCTTCCTCAATGAAATTAACAAGGGCTCAGCTAATATCACATTCAGAAATCAATAAAAATTTAAATAAACACAAATACTGTATGTTGAAAGAATCCAAGGAACTTTATTTCAAAGGGCAGTATATAATTATGGAAATGAGGAAAAAAATCTGTCAAAGAACAGTAAACAAAATACAAAGCATGATTTTATTAATCTTTAATAAAAATGTATCAGTGATTAATTTATTAAAATTTTCTTGATTTCCATTTATTACACAAACACAAAATAAGTTCTCTTTTAACAATAATACAATTATTTGTTCTTGCCACATAAAGTGCATTGCTTTCTCTGTTATCAATACAGAAAGCAAAACATAGCATTAAGATGAAAGATTTTCTTAATCCAAAGTGATTGGAGTGAGATCATTTATTTTCAATAATATTACAGTGTTAATCATGACAATGGAGAATGATAATTTTGATGCATTGTCAGAAATTCCAAGAAAGTTTCAGTACTGCTAACACTACTACCACTAGTTTGGAGATACATGTTGTTTAAAATTATAAATCATCAATTAAATTGAGAGGCCTCAATAATTATGAAATATAAATTTTATATTATGCTTTATTGCATGCATTAACATTCAAGAATGTGAGGGGGTGTCCAGTTGGCAATAGGTTTTTAGGGACAAGCACCACCCCTTATACCTTTTGTCTTGAAAATTTACATTTGCATTTAATTGTGATTTAAATTAATTACATAATTTTCCTATGCATATACTATGAAAATCCTTCTATATATGATTATATATTAAAATTATTATTGTGTGCATTATAAGGGGATACATTTATTTATCAGAGTATACAGTATATGAATATGATTTATAAAGTACAAACCTTGCCTAGAACCCATCAACAGCTTTGGAGCCACTGCTGTAGGACCACTTTAGGATACTATATTGGAAAACAAAGCCTTACAAATGGGTGGTTGAATGGAAATCAAACAAGTTTGATATTCTTATAAATTTCCTTATAAAATAAACTAAATCAAAACATATACTGATTAGTATGGATGCAAAAGAGGCCACAGTTAAAAGTAAACATTTGAAGAAGGCACTCAACTACTAGCAATTATTCCTCCATCCTTTTTTTTCACTTTGTCTAATACAGGGAATTGCAGAGCTTTCCATCCAGTCCTAGGCAAAAGCAAACCCTGGACAGGAGGTCAGTCATTTAAAAAGTAATGTTGACAGAGGTACAATATTTTTTTTAGAATTTAATTATTTTTACAGAATATCCTTGAGGGACATATTCTCTTATTTCTTAAATCCACAAAAAGCATATTAAGATAGTATTTAATTAAATAATTCTCCTATATCTAAAGCACCATATATTTTCACAGCTTCAATTTCTAGCATATGCCTGACTTACAAGGATAATTTAATTATTGTATTTTTTCAAAATTTAATGTTGCTCTTTATTTAAAATAAATTATGAAAGTGCTAGTAATTTCTTCAGTTTATTGACTTATTTATTGCATGTTGCCCTACAGTGAGCAGAAGTGTTTTACTATTAATGGTGTATTCACCGTTTTGCTCCATTTATGTCTGAAGCTAGATATCTTTAAAAATATTACTGTCCAAATACATTTTTTAAACATTGTAATACGTAATTTCATTCAACCATGTTTCGTAACTAGTGTTACAATTCAGGATTGCAGATGGAATAACACAGAGTAAAGGTGACTAAATCATGTAAATATTTTAGAGAATTATTATTATTATGTCATACAAAATACAACATCTAATGAAAAGTCATTGCTTAATAGATGCCTTCATCTTGGTTTCTATTTTTCTTTTTTGTTCAAGCGCAATTGTACATTTTGTCTTAAGTACCCTGCTGTTAGCATACTGCACATGACAAGTACTGGGAAAGAAGCAGAGACAATAACTACCATTCCAGATGTATGTCTTCGCTGAAGAACATCTTGTCTCATTAAAAAGTCTGTAAGCAAACCTTCCATCTGGCAAAGAGTGCACAATGAGAGAAATAAATGGAATATCTGGTGAGCATGACCTACAATATCACAACAACCAGGGAAAAACTTTTCTGGAACAGGGTATGAGAAAAAAAATGCTGCAAGGAGAAAAAATACAATTTGAAATGTATGAAAATTCACAGCTGGATCATCCCAGCAAGTTACAATACGGTGAACAATTGGGCTTATGTCCAGTATATATGCAAGACCAGCTGGAATGACTTGACAGATTTTTCTTTCCACAGGATAAGGACGTTGATACCGGTATTTAGCATAACAACAGCCAGTGCAAGAGAGCCAACCTAAAAAAGCAGCTCCGGGTAGAAAAATGTAAGCCATTTTATCATGCCAGGATTGTTCAGAACTATAAAAATAATGAGCCAGAGAACTTCCATACTGATAAATGCTTACACCAACATAGTCCAAAAAATAAAAAGAGTAATGCGTAAGCTCTGATTTTGACTGAAACAAATGTGCCAGCACACTAAAAGATAGATATATGAGGGCTGACAGCACAAAATGTAAAGAGGAATGGAATATGCATCCAGGGAAATGTTTGAAGTCTCAATAAAAGCCCAGAATCGCAGAAAAACTGCAACTGCAGCCAGCAAGTGAGTCCAAACATTCAGAGCTTCATTATGCTGTTGAAAAAGACTAAGGAGGTAAACCCGCCATTCCTGGCCCACTGGGCGATAACCAGAGTGAATATAGGGTTCCCGAAAAAGGCTTGGTACATCACAATCTTTGACAGTGCTTGCCATCACAGGTAGGCTGTCCTTCAAGACTTTGGGTAGCCTGCGTAGCTGCTGAGCACTGATTGACACAATACTGAGATGCTCCATAACTATCATTCAGAACAGAAAATATAATCTGGTTGAACAGAAAAAGAAAAAAAAAAAGCACACATCAGTGAATGAGGTTTAATTCATTTTTAGTTCAACGACAGCAATAGCAAATAATAATGCAAAGCCATTTTTAATAATCGTATCCATGTATACAACTTTAGGAGTAACTATTTCTTTACAGTTCAAGTTAATGTTTGCTATTTCTAAGAAATAGATAGAAAATAAGATATACTGAAATATTGTTATACAGGTAAGCCTTAAGATACAGGGATGGTGTCACCCCTGCAGATAACAGTACTTGCTACCCACATACGTAGCTAGGCTTCTTGTTAATGCAATGCACAGCATGGCTGCCTGAGATAAAGATACATTTTGATTTCTCATGAGTGGGATGAACTGCAGCAGGAGTAACTTTGAACCTAATATTACTATCATTTTCTCTTTTTCTAACACTAAAACTTGAAGCAATCCATGCGTACTGTAAATTTATATAAGATCTTCAGTTGTTACAGTTGAAACAGGTATTCACGAGATTAGTTAGAATGCATAGTTAACAGTCAAAAGAAGTCTTTAAAAGTATCTATATATACAGTAATTAATATGAAGACAGTATCATGGCTTGTATTACTGAAGAACTACATGTGTGAAAGTTTGCAGTCTGGGAGAAAGTAATATAATATAACCAATCATTGGTTTAATATAGCCAATCATATTTAGCCCATGATTAAAAAAACATACAGAATGATACAGATCCACTTTTGGGTCACAGGCTACCACTTGTGTGCTGCAAGTTGCTATTATTTATAATGTTTTGTGGGGAGTTGCAAGTGGCTCACACAGTGAATAACACAGCAGGTTGTGGCAGGTCACTAAAGGGAACAAACCCTCCACAACTCTGGTGTCTGTGCTCTATTCACCTTGGAGCTTTTTTCCTCTCCTTTTCAATATAAAAATTAATGTATTAAATTGTTTTCTGCTTTCTTGTCTGCTTTACATTTAAATAACAACATGCCTCAGAAACAGTGCCGATTTTCTAGGCTCCATCCCGGTCTTTAAACTGAATGAGATACCAAGAGGTCTGTTACTTGTTTCCAGAGAATATAAACAGAAAAATGTATTTTAAACAGAGTAAGATTAAGATAAAACACAGCTTCACACAAAACATTGTGTATTAGTGATAGTGCTGATTATAAACATCTGTGTGTAACTCTGATAAATTGTATTAATGTAATGAATTATTCTTGTCACAAGAGTTATAAAGTTATGCAGCCTTTTTAACAGAGCACTGAGTTTGTTTCTGGTGCACTTGCTAATCTGTCACAAAGGTGTGCCTACCTTAATTGCAATGTGACAGCTTGCATGCCTTACCAACCCTCGAAGCTATGCCTTTCAGGAGCCTACAGCTATTGATAGGTCTAACCAAGGCAGAAAGGTCTGCATAGGGTATTGGACAGACAAAAAGGTGGACCCTGGTCCTTCAGATTGGGGGTTGTACGATGGACTAATCTGTTACAGATATGCTTACAAGTGACCAAGACACCTCAGCCTTAGAAAGAAATGGGTCTTTTACAAGAAGACGCATGACATGAAGTGAAATCCAGAGGTCCCTGGGAGCTAAAAGACCAACCACGCTTCTTTCAAAATGCACCATTGAATAGTAGCATGGAATCATGAGAACCTTCATCTTGGGATAGATGCTGCTATACTGTATTCAGGACATGAGAAGGACAATACCCAACACACTGAAGGAGTGGCTCTGATGCTATCAACAACAGTACAGAAAGCACGTATTGGATGGGAATCCCAGATAGACCATTAACATAGCTACATCAACAAGATGTTTTGATGATTCCTAAATGATGTGGAAGTGAGCAGAGGAACAAATTTAGCTTCAGACTCCTACCTGATAGTGGCATGGCTGAAGCAGACTCTGCACCTGCACTCAATGAAGAGTGCTATGCAAAAAATAAGTTGTATTGTATTGTATTATATTATAAAAATGGACTGGACTTGAGCAATGTCTCAGTATCGTAATTATAATACTGGAGTTCTGAAGGATGAACAGAAGTTAGAAGAATTTGGAGTGGCAGTAACAGCATGTTTGCAACACTTCGAGAACTTATGTTAGAAGAAGAGACAACAGCTGGACTATAGTTAGAAATACATTTGTTTTGTCATGTCAGAAAGTGCTTGGCCCCAAGCAGGACCAGTACAAGGAATGGATTTTGGCAGAGACACTTTTCAAGATATAACAGAGAATGGACAAGAAAGCAGGGATGAATAATAGCTGAACAAGTGTGGTGAAAGCAATAGCATAGACAGAGTGCACAGAACCAAAAATGTGTAAAGAAAAGCAAGAGACACTACACAGATAAGTTGGCAGGAAAAGACCTATATGGTACCCCTAATAAGCTGTCAGGAAAGCACAGCAAGACAGAAGTAAGTGAAGAGGGATGATGAAAAAACACTTCTTGGAGAGGAACTGCAAAGGAACAGAAGAGTGGAGCATTTTAAAGAACCAATTAACATATCTGTGCTCTCAGACTCACCTTACATACAGCCAGCAGTAGAAGATTTAGACATTGACTTTAATGTGTCAACTAAAGATGAAATTAAGAAAGCTGTTAGACAGCTGAGGAATAAATGGGCAGACAGACCAGGCAGTATCCCTGTAGAAGCACTTAAGGTAAATGTAGATACTACAGCTGAGATGCACTCATGAAGAAGATATGAGAAGAAGAAAAAGTACCAGCAGAGTGGAAAGAGGGATAATTAGCACAATTGTGCTATAAATTTTATTGACTAAGCACAATTGAGCTAACTACATGCTCTTGTGAGCTCCTGGAAAAGTGTTAACTATGATCATCCTGGACCAAATGAAAGACAAAGTTGATGCTCAGTTGCGAGATCATCAAGTTGCCTTTTGCAAGAACAGATCTTGTAACGTTATAGGTCTCATTGAGCAGTCAATGGAATGGAATTCACCTCTCTACAACAGTTTTTTGAATATGAAAAGCATTTGACAGTGGGGACATGGAATCCTGAGAATGCAAAGTTATCCATATTGGACTATTTACTTTCCTACTGAAAACCACAGTAAGGCAAGGTTACCTTTTCTCATTACTTTCATACCCTGTCATTTTTTACTTTATTAAACGTCAACAACAGCTCATACATCTAGTGGGATCCAGTGGATTCCCTTAGAGGTAACTCATTGATCTTGACTTTATTGATGACCTGCCACTACTGTCACAAATGCAACAGAATATTCAAGATAACACACATAATTGCCAGCCACATCTTGCCAAGCTGGCCTTTATATTGATAACGTAAAGGCAAAGTCATCAAGGCCAATCTAACTAATATTGTGCCTATTCAGCTGAGAGATGATCCTTTGGAAAAAGTGTAAGCCTTCACCAACTTGCATAAGTGTTGTCGACAAACAAAGAGGCACAGATGCCAATGTTAGGGCCAGAATTGTCAAGGCTATGGTAGTATTTCTGCACTTGAAATTCTACCATAGAACTTGAACCATTTTTTTCAAGTTGAAAAGGACCTTGAGTTTCAAGGAGTTGATGCTGCCAAAGGTGATCATGATGAAGTTTAGACCTGGATTATGACAGTTATGACCAGTAAGAATGTTCATACCTGCATCAACATATGTCTATGAAGGATCCCCTAAGAAGTTATATTGGACACACCCTCAGAAAACCTCCCACCATTACAAAGCAGGCCCTGACTAGGAATCCCCAAGGTAAAAAGAACAGTGGAAGGCCAAGAAACACATGCCACTGGGACCAGGAGAAGTCATCATGAAGATGTGCTTGACTTGGAGCCAACTGGAAAGAAAGGTGCAGCACAGAGATGTCTGGAGTACACTTTTCAGTGGCCTATGCCCCAGGAGAGGTAGTAACCAAGTAAGTAGACTAGCTAATCCAATATCTTTAGTTAAGGGCCTTTGAATAGGAGGAGTTGGTTATAACAGAAATAACAAAGAAAAGGGGAAATAGAACATTTCCAGATGCTTTGTGGGATGACAGTGTGCAATAATCTATCTATCATTAAATCAACTGCCATTCTCACCAGTACTGGTTCCAACACAACCATGTGACCCTGACCTGTTAATTAAGATATATAATTAATATTGTTTGAAATAAATAAAATGAATGCATGATATATATATATATATATATATATATATATATATATATATATATATATATATATATATATATATATAAAGCTTTAGAATCAAACACTGCACTTTTAAGGTTAAGGTATCACCTGAAAACGTTTTGGAATTAGTTTAGATGTGATATTTAAACTACAATATGAGCACCTGATGTAGAAATTTTATAAATGTTATCATTTTTTATCACTTTTACAGATAAGTGTATTGATGTTTGAAAAATGTTTGCATACTTTAGTTTCCATTATTTGAAGTTAATCTCAGAGAACAATCAGTGCAACCAACTGCTTTAATTTTTATCATGCTTATTTTTTTGTTTCTTACTTTCTTTATATATTAATTTATAGTAATTAGTAATTCATTTTCTGTTTAATTTCAGAAATACATTAAACATTTGTAAGTAAATATTGCGTTGGCCCGTACAATTGTTCTCAACATTCTCAATATTCATTATTATAACAACTACAAATGTTAAACATAATAAATTCAATCTTCTTTCCTAAAAAATAAAAACGCCAACATGTGAGTATCAACATCATGGGAAGACAACATGCATAGTTAAAACCATTTTAATGGTATGACGAAATATCTAGCAAAATACTTTAAAAAAACGTTTTCTATCTACAGGACAAAATCGGTGACCCTAAGAATGTTTTATTAATTTTGAACTAATAAGCAACGTGACTCGAATTTTTAGCAGGAATGACTGATCTCATTAATCGCACTCCGGAGGAATGCGATACCTGTGCATTTTATTTTACACACACAAAACAACTCTGTGCGATTTAGTTTCTTGTGAGTTATCATTCAACCAAAAGTTTGATTAACTCACCTGAAACTATTAGTCCTGCTGGTACCGAGTTCCTGTATAGCATGTACACGGAAACATCTAGCAGGTACCTTATGTAAAAAGTGCCCAGACGAGATAGCCCTCTGGGTGTAGCCGAGACCGCCACCTGCGCGCATGCCTACTAGTTGGGCTGTTTGAAGAGAAGAGTAGTATTTAATTTATTTATTTATTTTTCTTCTCCATGGTGACTTGGCTGCAGCATTAAACAAGTGTTTTCGGAAGCAAGCCGGGTTACTTTAGAGTCTATGTTTCTTTAGAAGCGTCTGGTTACCATGATTTGGTTAATGCAAGAAACCTAATACCTTTTCATTTATTTATTCCTGTCTTTTAGTGTCTTAAAGAATCCAGTCATATACTGAACTGTTAAGACTACTGCCATGTTGCGTGCAATTAACTGCTGGGAGCCTACTTTAGAAATAAGTAAAGTTATATCATTGGAATTTGTGAATTGACATAATGACTTGACATACATACATACATACATACTGCATTAAGTCATATCGCTATTTTAATTATAATAATTATAATTATGAATTATAGATTATAATTAAAAAAATGATTCCTTTGTAACTTAATTGTGTATTATAGAGCAATATATGTTTAACAGCTGTTTAAAAAAATGTGGCCAACTTGCAAATTTCTTTACGTTTTCCTGCTACTGACAAGAATGTGGAGTTTGGTACTGACGCATTATGCTTTCTTGTACTGTTGAAAGGCATTCTTTTACACCTGCAGGCAAATTGTGAATTACAATGAGGAGGCACAGGTCCCTCATTAGTTGCTGCTCTAGATTCTTACGTTTTGTGCTAGGAAACATACACGCACGTAATAGGAGTTAAAAACTAAAGCTCAATTATATTTAATACATTTTAAGTTTAATCTGGTGTATACACTATTTAATCAATGCCAAGAGGTATTTTCGAACTATAATAAATTATGGCTTGAGTAAACGAAAATAACAAAAGTAAACTGAATACCATTGTTAAGTTCAATTAAATTCAATTCAGTTTATCTTGATATTGAACTCTTCACTAGGTACATGAGGACAGCGCTGTGACAGATTCTCAGGTAAAAATCAAGTATACATTTTTCAGATGACTAAATAAAATAATAATATAAACACGTACATATTTGTAAAGTTACAAAATCTATCACAGGATCACGGGTAGTGTAAGACTGCCTCTGTGCATATCTGCAAAGGGAAAAAAAGTTAAAGGTTATTTTGCCGCTAAAAAGAAAAGGAAGTAAAAGACAAAACGTTAAACAACAAAATCATAATTTCATAAATGAGCTTTTTAGGAAGATGGCATTATATAATATGTTGATTTTTTTTTCAGTTCAAATGAATACCAATTTATTTTTATCTAACACGTATTGCGTATACAGTACAGTACTGTCTTGTGTAAGCTGTGTGTGTATGTGTGTGTTTAGTGAGGGGCCTCGCAGACCTGGACGAGTGACGCTGTCAGATGGGGTGGAGCCGAGAAGCCCAGCGCAGGGTGTGTATATGTGTGGGTATGCGTGAATGAATGAGTGACATGATTAAGCACTTAAGGAGCAACACTTAATTATTATTATTATTATTATTATTATTATTATTATTATTATTATTATTATTATTATTATTATTATTATTACCTCAGTTTGACTTATTTCTTTCAAAAACGAAATAACCATATTGTATAGCATATTGTCATTCACAATGATGGAAAGGCAAGGTCATTTACTTTTTTCCATGTAGCAACAACAAAACAGTTGAGATGTGGGTTCAGGTAGTGTAGAAAGCTTTAAAGATTTGTTGATAAAAGTTTACTTCAGGTCCTGTTACATTTTTTCTCAATCAATTTGACAAATTTCTCACACCAAAACGTCATTCAGGCAGCTGTTCACCAAATCCTCACAGCAAGAATACATGTATTCACAGCACACTCAAATTGCAATTGCTGGAGCACATTTTGGCCACCTCAAAACACATTTTTCATTGTAGTGCATTTCTCATTCTACTCTGATAAACTCATCATATAAGAACATTAATCATTTCAACTCAAAACCAACTCTGTCACACTGAAATAGTAGCTGTTAATAACAGCATATAAAACAATTCATACATGTAGCTTTTGTACACTCCATTCATACAGGACAAAGCTGGTGAGAAGAAGCACAAAGCAAATATTTTTAGTTGTGTTTCCTCTGTGTCGGACAATTGAAAACACATGTTGTTAACCTCTTTCACAGGTGCTAGGCTAATTTACTCTCAAGCATATAAAATGTTTCTAAGTTATTGCAGTGTATATTGCTGCACGGATTGGCAAGCTATTACACAGGAACAAGGCATGTTGAGTGGAAGGAGTTGAAGAACACATGGAGGGCATGGAGAAAAGGGAAGAAAGTGAGAGAGGAGCGGTCAAAGCAACCCCAGAGTAGGTCCAGAAATAAGAGCCACAATTGTTGGTCATGTAATTAACCATGGCTTGGCTGATGCAATGAGATAGGTACAACCTCAGGTGAGATGGTCTACTGTGATGTCCATACTGCAGACATTTCCAAAAGAGAACAGGTACTGAAAATGCTGTATATTCATGTTCAATGCTGCACCAATGTTGTACTTTATATATTACTATAGTTGCACATACTTGCTAGAGAGTACTATAAAGTATATAATTATATTGAGTATAGTGATAGTGTAACATCTCAGCAAGTGCAGCAGAAACAAACTCGATGCTCTGTTAAAAAGGCTGCATCAGTAAGCTAGTGTTGAACTATGTAAAAATGTAAACAATATTTTACTTGGAATATATTTCACTACCAGTTAACAGTAAGTGCTACAATGTACTCAGTGAGTTTGGTGATTTACATGTAATTATTATACTATTCAGAAAGTGTTGGAGCTGGCGGACAGTGAGACCCCACACACATTTGTGTATGTTGATATGATGCAGGCTTTAACTTCCACAGGGTTTGATAATGTGGTAGGAATCTCATTGGGCACCTTCTCATGTAGGTGGAAAGTGTACAAATACCAGCCCCATAATTAGATGTCATTGCTAGAGGGAATGAGGGCTGGGTGTGAAGGCATAACTACTGGAGCATGTCATGGGTGGGTGCAACATGCTAAAAGATTTTTTCCCCTAGCATTGAACGACAAATTATAAGGTATGAAGTTTGTCCTGGTCTGTGGTCTGAATCCAAAATAAAGAATGAATTGCCCCTGAGTGTGTCTTTTGATATTATTCCACATACAGGATATGCATATTTTTGAATGCAGTATTTTCCTCAGTTCAAACAGATTTGTTTTTACAGAATATTTCTATTTCCTGTACAGATTTAATACAATTATGTTTACTTTATGGATAAATGCACATTTAAATACTATAAATACTGTGAATGTGTTCTTCAGTTAAGTATCATTATATTAAATTTTTTGTGTAAATGACAAACATTGTATAACTATCTGATCGCAGTGCTGTACTGACTGATCAACTCTGTGCAGATTGATGCACAGAGAGAGTGTACTGAGTATTTTAGAGTTTTTTGCAAGGCTGTGGTGCTGCTTTGAGAAATGAAATTGTAGCGGGGCTACCTAGTAATAGTGTGAAATGTTAGTACTGAGTGCGTCTTGTTTCCATTGTCCCGTTTGCTGTTTGTGTGCATCAGTAAATGTTGTTCCCGTAAATACAAAGAGGGGCGGATGATTGAAGGAAACCACAGCCCCAAACCTGGAAAACACCTGTTAACTATCATTCAGTTACAGCCAGCACAGGACTATTTAAGCAATCAGGAGGAAACAAGCCGAGGAGAGGAGAAAGAAGGAGACCATTTTTTCAGAATTACGAGGCAGCGTACCTGCTGTTTTTTCTTCACATCGCGCTTTTCCCCTAGTTTGTTTTTCATTCTGCCAGACTGTCTTCCATCCCTCATCTGCAGAGACCCTGGGGTCGGATCATCATCCACCACACGCCGAGGAATCACGGTGAGGTTGCTCCATTTGCCAGGAAATTCAAACAACTCGCTTATCTCTCGTACAGTCATCCGTCTGCAGGACAGTTTTTATAACCGGATTCACGATCATTCATTCAGTTTATCATGCATTGTTCTTATTCGTTGTTTGTTATGTTACAGGGGCGAGGGAGGTTTTGTTGTATTTATATATAATTGTGTCACGTTGTTGCTGTGGTGGAGGGTGTTTTATTTATTTATTTATTTAGCATATTGTTGTTGCTGTTTCATTTAATACAATTAATCAGTTTAATTTTACATATCTGCTTTTCTTTTGTGCTTGTATTTACACAGTCGATTGTGGGGGGAAAAGGTTTATTTGTTAGAGGTACGGCTTGATATTTAAATTTAACCCCAGTAAATTATCCAGGCCACAGGTCTTGGAGGTGTAGTTGCCGGTTGGGAAAGTGGTCGGCCGTTACACTAACTGTTTTGGGAAATACTTCCAGAGTTGTGATAATGGTGTTTTTTGGTTTGAGAAATATATCAAATCAATTCAGAAAAAAATTAATTCAAATAGCATTTTTAATGAAGTAAGATACCATACAGATAAAGATGTGGTGGTGTTTGATTTGAAAAAAGAAATTTTACCTTGGCTAATTAGTTTTGCCTTTGGAAATACTGGTAATTAATCAAATATTTCATAAGGCTCTTACTTTATTTACCTTACCTTTCTCTGCTGTAGGAGACATGTTTTCACGTTAAGACCTAAAGGTAACTGAAGCACACCTGTTTTAACTCTTTGAGGGCTGAATATTTTTTCCAAAAAACAATTTCTGAAAAGCAATGGTTTCACACAGAAATCAACATAAAATGTCTGTTGCTGAATGCTGTGGTTGTCAGTTTGCCAAGAATGTGTGGCAGGCTTTCTGCCAGGCTGTCTTCACTGGTCGCTGTGCATTGTAATCTGGTTTCTACCTCTTTTCATTATTAAGTGGCAGTCCTCCTGGCGAACATTGCCATAGGCGTGCCAACTACATGAACCTGATCAACACCACAATTAGCTGGGGACCGATCAGCTGAAGCTGGAACCTCACATTCATGTTCGATCACTTGTATCAAAATCGGAAGTCTGACAAGTCGTAGTCCAGTTCAGAGATAATAGGCAAAACTTCATCCACAGAGTATTTTGCTTTATGCATTCGTTTGATCTCTTGCCATTATGTCTGTGCCATTTTTGCTCTTGTTTGCGCCTTACTACTCAAACGAGCGCAGGAAATCTTGGTCAAATCAATGATGCTAACTTTCCTTCTAGCAATGAGAGTCCAACTAAAACATAATGGTTGGTTTTGTCACAGTTTACAGTTGATTATCATTGTCAACTCCTCCTTTTGACAAAAGTCGACATCAGCCCTGAAAGAGTTAAGGAACAGAATAATGGTATTTATTAATAAAAACAAAGAATCTAGAATTATGATAAATGCATGTGCATATTGACATGTAAATCTGGACATAGTCAGAGTAGATGGACAAAAATATAACATATATTGGCCATTTACTGGTATTTAGAGTTCTTTTTTTACATTGGCAGAGATAAATGATTTTATGATACCATGTCTTTAAAGATGTCCAGTGCTGTGTAGAGTTTTTGCTTTGTTGTTGATCTGGGTTCATGTGGAGTGCACTCTTCCTATTTGCTGCATTTAGCCTTATCAGTGCTGTGCTGCTGCATCCTCAGCTTGCCTTCTGCTGTCTTTTGTCACTAGGAAAAAGGCACTACTCATTCTAGCCATAGGGTTTAGATGTTGAAGTTCCCTTCTTGAATCAATGGTTTCTTGGCCTTGTCAGACTATTGGCACACATCTTTCGCTTGACAAACTAGGTCTCAGCTTCAGGTTCACAAAGAAATGAGTTTGTCAGATTTGACTGTCCAAGGAAGAGCACCTCATAACTTTCTAGGTTTCAGAAAGTCATTTTGCATATTTCCCTTTCCCTAAGAGAATTCCAGAGTGTTCTCTGAGAGAATTCCCAGGAAGTTTGGTGAGTGTACAACGGATATCCTTGTTCGTTTTACTTTCTTTCAGAGATGTGCTGCATGTGGTTGTAGATGAAGGTTGATCCTTCTGCTTGGTTCCAGTTACAAAAGCAGTGTCTTGTAATAGGCAAGTTCTTCTTTCCATCCTAGTTGTCATCCCTTGAATTATAGGTCTTTGTTCTTTATATGAATGCATTTGGTGTCTTCTGGCTCAAGAGGACTGCAAAAGTGCCTCTAGGGAGATGTCAGTGCAACTTTGATTTACATCTTTGAAGTTCAGATAGATCTTGGTACAAGCTAGAGTTCAGTCACTTAGTTTGGAAGGTTAGTGGGTGAATGTGCAGCTGAATGCCTGCATCCCTGTTAAATCTGCATTCTTTGCTGGTCTGGCATGCCACTAAAGCCTAGCAGAATGGGCAATGCCCAATTTATTCTATAGTGATTACAGGTAACATCAGCTCTCCAAACAGTGACTGGGAAAGCCTGGTTAGTATATCACATTACATTTACTTATTTGACTGGCACCTTTTCCAAGGCAAGTTGCAACATTTATGGTTCAATTGGTTACAGTTCTTTTTGGTTTATCAATTGGAGCACAGGCACCTACAACCTCAGGGTTTGAAGTCCAAAGCCTTAGTAGAGCAGTCCTGAAATAATGCTTATGCCAGCTGACTGGATCAGTATCACATGTGGATATTTGTTTAGAACACATTGTGAAAAAGTCAATTACTACTATTTCTTTAGTTTTAAAACAAACATTGAATTAACTTTTTTACGAACAAAATGGTGAATAGTCTTGTATGAATTCACCAATGCACACCAAAACAAAGATGTCTAATTTAAAAAGCACAGAGTTTTTATGAATGAATAAACATTGGAAATACAGAATTGGGGAAATGTACTTTTACAATGAAAATGTATGTATTCTTTTAAGGCCATGCTGACTCAATCTCAAAATAAATATACTTCAACTAGTAATGGTGCACTGCACGATAATATGCAGTGAATACACTTGACTGGAGCATTCATAGTTTTCATACACTTATTTTTTCTCTCTTTGTACATTTACCATTCCTTTGTTCAGAGGTTGATGCAGTTGCTGCTTCCTGAGCAGCTCTTTTCTCCAAACTGGTGGCCTGCATCTCTTTCATCAGCATCTT
This sequence comes from Polypterus senegalus, assembly GCF_016835505.1. NCBI lineage: Eukaryota > Metazoa > Chordata > Cladistia > Polypteriformes > Polypteridae > Polypterus > Polypterus senegalus. Next base: position 185,241,383 of record NC_053156.1, on the reverse strand, counting down.
TTTGCATTAAAACTGATTAAGTCAGTGTTTGTTTCAATTACTTAGTATGTTTTCTTTCATGTGCAAAATGTCACTTTAAATGCCTAACTATTGTAATTAAATGCTACTGTCCAACTTAAATGGTTTACTATCTCATTTAAATTCTAAATATCCAACTTAAATGTCTGAAAGTCACACTTAAATGCTAAATGCCACACTTAAATGCTAAATGTCACACTTAAATGCTAAATGTCACACTTAAACAGCTAAATGTTCTACTTAAATTCTAAATAACCATCTTTGTTGGTCTCGTCCGATGCGAGATATGGACGTCTGAAGTGGAGCTCCGCTAGCAGCGGTGTTATTTTTCATATTATTTATTATCCTGAGATATCCTGTATCTATTCAATAAAAGGAGACTGCTACAGTTTATGTAAGCATATATAAACATGCTTACATATGCTTTTCGAAATAATCAAAAACTAAAGCTGCACCCAAGCTAAGATCAGCAAGACCTAGTTCAAGATACGGCCTTTCAGAGACAGACCTGGATCAGATGGGCGAAAGTACAGACTCCTCGAAACCACGGTCCACTACATCATCTCCGGCTGAGAGTGAAAAGGGGAGTGAATGTACGATCGTGAGTGCAAATCTCGATAGCTCGCCGATCGGAGAACACCTGAAACTGGAAAAGACCTTGCAGTCTGTGGCTTCAATTACTCCACGCGAGCCGGGAATAGTGGGGACACCGGCTACAGTAGAGCCTGTCGCTTCACCTACGGTACAAGAAAGTACAATTGAAATGTCTAAACTGCAGGTGATGTTCTCTGAGCTCATGCAAGATATAAAGAAAAGCGAGAAGGCAAATGAGAAAGCAAGGGCAAAGGCACATGAGAAACTGAGACAGGAATTGAAACAGTAGTTGCAACAAGCAAATGAAATGCAGCGGCTGATGCTGCAACAGGCAAATGAAAGGCTGCGACAAGAAATGCAACTGGAGATGCAACAGGTGCTGGGTAAAATTGAAGAACACATTCAGGAAAACTCGGCTAAACTGAGCACACTTACTGATCAATTGGAGGATCTCAAGGAGACATTCACGACTCGGATTGAAATAGCCGAAAATTTAGCTGCCAGTGCCAAAGAAAAAGCAGTAAAAGTCGGCTCTGAATGTAAAAAACTCAGAGGCAGACTGGCTGCTTTGGAAGATGGAAGCAGAAGGTATGATGTCAGAATTGAAGGTCTGCCTGAGAATTGAGAAAGTCCAAACCCAGTGAAATTTTCAGCTGAACTCTTCTCTAAAATAATTGAGGAGGACTTTAAAGCAGAATCTGAGATAGCAGTGGCTTACCGCGTACACGGATCAAATACCGTTAGATCCAGATCTTTTATTATTTGCTTTGAAAGATTATCATTTAAGCTAGAGGTGATGGCACTCCTCAGACACAAGCAAGATATTATATATGAAAATAACCGCATTCCTGTCTTTCCTGACTTCTCTCCAGCAACAGCTACTAAACACGCATTAAACATTAAACAGCGTTACGGCACGCCAATGTCAAATACAGCCTCTTGTATCCGCCAAACTGAAAGTGGAATTGCAGGTCAATTTTATTTCTTCGCTAGCAAGGAAGAAGCAGAAAAGGAATTAAGAAAGCTGATCCCGGGACTATTCTGATACATAATAGTGAGTCATGGCCGTTAATGACAAGGACTAATCTACTGTCTGATGTTTTTGTTTAAAATACGGGTTTTTATCATATTCTCATTATTACTTAGTATTACTAGGGCGCTATCTGTTTATGTTTTATTGTGCTTAATTACTTCTTTTCTCTTTAGCTAAATATTTAATCTCTACCCTAAACAAGACTGTTCAACATCATACCCTTGGTTTATTGTTATTGCTATTATTGCATTAAGACTTATTATGCTTATTTTGGACAAATTTCTAACACCATCCCCCGGGTTTATTATCTGGGTGTATTATCTTAATGCACTAAGATTGCTGAAGACTATATATATTTTAAGTGCACAATTTTTTTTTTTTTTTAGACTATATTGGTAATACTCTCTCTTTTAACCCTAAAACGCTGCAGCATGGGGCTTGTTTTGCTTTGGACGTCTCTGTCTTTGGGTATGTCAGAGGACTGGGACTGTGTGAAGTGGGTTTTAGCCTCACTTGGAGAGGCCAAAAAGGAGGTGGGGGTTAATGGGGGGAGAGAAAGAGAGCAGGCTTGATCTATACCTAATCTATCCTCTTAATCTTAATTATTATGTTGGTAGTTATAATAATAAGCTGCATGGCAACAACTCTAGGGAAATAGGAAATTAAGGCGAAGCTGTCTCACTTCCAGTTAAGACTATAAAATGACATCAAAAACTCAGAATCAATGTCTCCATGATGGGACAGTTAACTTCGTGAGCTGGAATGTTAAAGGCCTGAATCACGAATTAAAGAGAAAGAAAGTACTCTCTCACCTAACAGGTCTAAATGCTAAAATAGTATTTTTACAGGAGACCCACTTACTAAGCAAGGATCAGTTCCGCTGCAAAAGACTGGACTGGCCAAATGTTCCATTCTAGTTTTACAAAGAAAACTAGAGGTGTGGGAATTCTATACATAGAACAGTACCATTTGTAGCATCAGATGTAGTATTGGATCCTGAAGGGAGATATGTAATGGTCATGGGAGACTTATCTAACTGTAAAATGATTTTGATAAATGTTTATGCACCTAATGTTGATGATAAGGAATTTATACAAAATTTATTTGCATCCATTCCCAATCTGAACACTCAAAGTTATAATGGCTGGGGGCTTTAATTGTGTTCTAAATCCACTTTTAGATAGGACTTCTCCACAGGGGGAACAGCATCTAACACTGCAAAGATAATTACAAAGTTTATAACTGATCACAACTTATCAGACCCTGGAGGTTTTTAAACCCAAATTCAAGAACATATTCTTTCTACTCACCAGTACATCATTGCTACTCAAGGATTGATTACTTCTTTATAGATAATAACTTCTTGCCTATGATTAAATCTTAATACGATGCTATTGTTATTTCTGACCATGCACCTATGATCTTGGAGCTAAAATTACTAAGCCCCATACACTCACCCGCAGATGGCGCCTCAACCCGCTTCTATTAGCTGACGAGAATTGTACTGAATTTATATCCAAACAAATCAAATTCTTTCTAGAGACAAATACATCCTCGAGATCTCTGCAGGAATACTCTGGGAAACTCTTAAGGCCTTCTTAAGAGGACAGATTATCTCATATCTTTCCCACAGAAATAAATCGAAACCAAGAAAGTAGCAGAGATAAAAAGCGAAATTACTAAAATAGATGAAGAACACGCCAGACTACCAAGCGAGACTCTACATAGGAAAAGGCAGGCTCTACATTCAGAATTAAACCTCTTGACAACTAAAGAAACTGAACAACTAATTTATAAATCCAGACATCATTACTATGAACATGGAGAGAAAGCTAATAAGCTTTTAGCTCAACAAATTCACAAGCAAAAGTGCGCAACGCAATCTCAGTAATCACCAACGCAAACGGAGATAAAATCGTTGACCACAAAAATATAATGCACACTTTCAGAGACTACTATAAATCCTTATATACTACTGAGTTTAAAGAAGACAATACACAATCTAATGCATTTCTGGATACATTACAGATACCACAAATAGACACTTTTAGTGCAGAGGAACTTGATAAACCTCTGGCGTTATCAGAATTACTAGATGCTATAAAGTCACTCCAAGGCGGGAAAGCAGCAGGCCCTGATGGCTACCCTGCAGAATTTTACAAGAAATTCTCCGCTCAGCTAGCTCCTCTCCTATTAGCAACATTTACAGAAGCCAGAGATAACCAATCTCTTCCTCAAACCTTTCGCCAAGCACTAATCACTGTTTTCCAAAACAAAATAAGGACTTATTACAATGTGCATCATACAGACCAATTTCACTTCTGAATAACGACGTTAAAATATTCTTTAAAATCATAGCTAGAAGGATGGAGAAAGTGCTGCCTCGGTAATATCACAAGACCAAACTGGATTTATTAGACACTTCTCTTCAAATCTTCAATGTCTGTTTAATGTAATATACTCTAGCCCGAACATTTGTGCATGGATTAAATTACTGTATACTAACCCAGAAGCTTCAGTTTGCATCAACAACATTTGCTCAAACTACTTTAAACTAGAACGTGGTACTAGACAAGGATGCCCCTTGTCACAGCTGCTGTTTGCAATTGCCGTTGAACCACTGGCAATACATTGTCAAAATACTGATCAGATAAAGGGGATTAGCAGAGAAGGACTGGAACAGAAAATTTCATTATATGCAGATGATACGCTACTGTATATTGGACCCAGAAAATTCTGTGCCTGCAGTCTTAACAGCACTCACAGAATTTCAAAAGATCTCTGGTCTCACAATTAATCTGAATAAAAGTGTACTCTTTCCAGTGAATTCTCAAGCATATAATATTATATTAGATACCCTACCTTTTATCATTGCAGAACAGTTTAAATACTGTAGCTAGGGGTAAACAGTAAGCTCTTTATCAACAAAAGTTTGCCATCTACATGGAAAAAATCAAGCAAGACTTGCATAGATGGTCAACCCTTCATCTCACACTAGCTGGAAGAATTAACACTGTTAAGATGAATATTCTTCCTAAGCTCCTTTTTATTTCAAAACATTCCAATATACATTAATAAATCATTCTTTAAGCAATTAGATTCAACAATAATCTCATTTATTTGGAATTCAAAACATCCACGCATCCAAAGAGTGACCCTACAAAGACAAAAGGCAGAAGGCGGCATGACTCTACCTATCTTCCAGTTTTATTACTGGGCAGCAAATATACAGACAATAAGAACATGGACACATATAGAAGAACATATACAGACTTGGTCCACAATAGAAGTAAAATCCTGCAGTACTTCTCTGTATTCCTTGCTCTGTGCTCCAATAAACGCACGTTATCGGCAATACACTAATAACCCAATTGTGCTCCACTCACTTAGAATCTGGAACCAATGTAGAAAGCATTTTAAGACAGAGAAGCTTCTATCTGTGGCACCTCTGCAAGAGAACCACCTCTTTCAACCTTCACAAACATATGCAGTTTTTAATATCTGCAAAAAATTTGGAATTAACTTGCTTAGAGATCTTTATATAGACAACGTCTTTGCATCCTATGAACAATTACATTCCAAATTTAACATTCTAACTACACATTTCTTTCACTATCTTCAAATCAGGAACTTTTGTTAAACAGAACCTTCCAGATTTTCCTCATCTTGCGCCCACATCCATGCTGGAAAAAATATTGCTCAATCTCAAGGACTTACACACCATCTCTACAATATATAAAATCATTTTACAATCCCTCCCTTTCAAAGATCCAAGAGGACACTGGGAAAAAGATCTCTCAATTAATATATCAGAAAAGGAGTGGAAAGTAGCAATGCAGAGAATTCACTCGAGCTCCATATGCGCAAAGCATACAATTATACAACTCAAAATTATATATCTAGAACATCTGTCTTGACTAAAACTCTCCAAAATGTTTCCAGAGCATGATCCAACCTGCAAACGCTGCAAACTAGTTCTAGCATCACTGGGTCACATGTTCTGGGCCTGCACCAAATTAACATCATTCTGGATGAAAATTTTTAATTACTTTTCATACAGCCTTGGTCTCACAATCCCTCCTAACCCATTAACAGCTGTGTTTGGGGTTTTTACAGATGGGTTTAAGGTGGAGAAAGCCAAACAAACTGTGATTGCATTCACTACACTTTTGGCACGCAGACTTATTCTGATAAACTGGAAGAACCCAAACTCTCCTCTTTAAGTGAGTAGGAAAATTATGTGTTATACTATTTGAAATTGGAAAAAATCAAATACTCAGAGGATCCGTACAGACTTTTTTCAAAACATGGCAGGATCTAATCAGTAATATTTTAAAATAATCTCATAAAGCACAGAGAATTTATTAATTAGGTATGTTTACAGGTCTTAAATTTCATGCCGTTTGGCTTGCTCTCTCTCTCTCAGGGGTGTGGATCGATTTTGTTCTTAATTTAATTTTTCTTTTTGTAAAAACTTGATTGATTTGTATGGATTGCAATAGAATTAATAAAAAGGAAAGAAATTTCATTTAGTGTTTTCATACACCATTTCATAAATACACCAGCTTTTCAAAGTGCAGATAGTAACATGAAAACAATTAGAATCAAACTTGTTATTCAAGCGGGGTAAATGAGTTTTGTTTCTGTGGTGTGCTAAAGTTAGACAAATGAGCTTTGCTCATGCTGTGAGACTGTGAATGCAGAAGCAATGATTCTGACACGTATAGACTGTAAAAATAAAGTCGCATTGCACTGTATAACAGAACATCCAGAACAATACAATTTATTTTTGTATAGCCCAAAATCACACAAGAAGTGCCGCAATGGGCTTTAACAGGCCCTGCCTCCTGACAGCCCCCCAGCCTTGACTCTCTCTAAGAAGACAAGTAAAAACTCCCAAAAACCCCCAGTAGGGAAAAAATGGAAGAAACCTTGGGAAAGGCAGTTCAAAGAGACCCCTTTCAAGGTAGGTTGGACGTACAGTAGGTATCAAAAAGAAGGGGGTCAATACAATACACAAAACAGAACAAATCCTCAAAACGGTATAAAATACAAATTTTAGAAGTGCGGAGCAGAATTTAACAATAGATGATATCAAATAATATGATTTGGATTTGTTTAGAGTCCTGGAGACCTCAGCCATCAAGCTCCCACTCCCATTTGGCCATTCCACAGCTAAAACAGCACTGGGACAGCCAATCTAATGAAAAGACCCCTCTACATCACGATTCCTGTGATTTTCCATCAGGGACGACTTTGTATGAGGAAAGCAAAACAACTTGGTAGGGCCATGGCACCAAGTGCCACATTTGAGTACCGGGAAGAGAAACAGAATAGGTGAGGGTTAGTAACAAATTATAATTATCTTTTTACTTATGTTTTAGTACTAATGACTAACAACAGAGATACAGTCTGTACAGTTAATCAGCAGCTCTAGTCAGGATGTGCTAAACTGAAGTAGTGAGTCTTCAGTCGGAATTTAAAAGCTGAGACCGAAGGGGCATCTCTTATAGTAGCAGGCAGACCATTCCACAGTTTAGGGGCCCTGTAACTAAAAGCTCGACGTCCCACTGTTTTATTAATCCTTGGAATCGAAAGCAGACCGGCATCTTGAGATCTTAATGTGTGCTCTGGTTTGTAAGTCATGATAAGTTTAGACAAGTAAGCCGGACCTTGGCCATTTAATGCTTTATATGTTAAAAAGATGATTTTGAAATCTGCCCTAAACTTAACCGGGAGCCAGTGTAAGGATTTAAGAACTGGAGTTATGTGTTCATATTTTCTTGTTCTTGTAGTAATTCTTGCAGCAGCATTTTGGATTAACTTGAGGCTGTATAAAGAACAGTTTAAACATCCAGTGAGCACCACATTGCAGCAGTCAATCCTACTAGAAATTAATGCATGAATTAATTTCTCAGAATCCTGTTTATTTAGAAAGCGCCTTCATTTCCCAACATTTTTAAGATGGAAGAAACATGATTTGGACAACTTTGTAATATGTGCTTTAAATGACATTCTAGAGTCAAAGAACTCATAGATTGCGGGCTGATTCAGTAATATTAATGGTGATTCCAACTTAAATTTAAATGATGACAAAATATTGTTGTGATCAGCGTCCCTCCCTAATTCCATCCAACAATTAACATCTGTTTTATCTGTGTTTTAAAGACAAGTAGTTCTCCTTCATCCACTCCTTTTAATTCACTAACACAACTAAAGACAACATCGGAGAAACTTAATTTAATCTAAATGAAAGGAAGAACTGGGTGTCATCTGCATACAAGTGAAAATTAACATTGTTTCCTAATGAGAGATCCCAGTGGAAGCATGTAAACTGAAAACAAAGGTCCCAGTATTGAGCCCTGCAGGACACCATATCTCACTGTTGTGTATAATGATGGAGTACTGTCGGCACATTTCTGTACATATTGGAATCAATTTGATAAATAAGAACTAAACCAAGTGAGCACAGTGCCTGTAAACCCTACATCATTTTCTAGCCTGTGCAGTAAAATAGAATGGTCAATGGAGTCAAATGCTGCACTTAAGTCTAACAACATACTGTAATTACAGTGGACTTTCCTTCATCAGAGGATATCAGAATGTCGTTTACAACCTGCGTTAGTGCCGTTTCTGTACTATGACCAGTGCGGAAATTTCTCAAATTGTAATGCATAAGGTGTGACTGAAGCTGATTGGTGACTACTTTTTTCTATTATTTTAGAAGGGATAAATTTGAAATAGGCCTACTATTTAGCATGTGTGGGTTTAGGTCTGGCTTTACAAGACCATACATGTACGGTAAACATTACTATGGTGATATCTGCTAATCCAAGTCCACCCATAAAAGAGGCTGTCGAGTGTGAGACAGAATGTTAGTGGGCCTGTCACTGGCAATGAATACACTCGCCATCAAGCTTTTTTGGATTACATGGAAGTATGTCTCACCTGAAACAACAAGGTGCGTGTGCTATGCATGTCTGAGCAGCTAAAAGTAGATGACACAGACTGGAAAAAACAAATGAAAAAAACTCACGATGATCTCATTTGCCATCATAGGCTTAAAACCCAGTCTATCTGGTGGAGTTGCTTGTCCATGGTATTTTTTTAAGCTTGAAGCAGCATTGCTAGTGTGAGAAATGAAGGACAGGATAGGAAAAGGATGACTCTCAGAAACTGCCGAGGACAGGAGGAGGGTTGTGTGCACCTGTGTTCTGAAAGTTAGGAAGCTAAGAAACGATATCCATGAAAAATGTCCTTGGTTGGCATGCAAGAGGCCGGCTAGAATGGCGAATCAGCAGAAAAACAATGAAGGGTGTTGCTACAAACGAGGTCAGGATGATGTAATGCATGAAAGTAAAATTTAGCATATTCAGGCACTAGCATAAATAAATATAGAAGAATATATTAGAAATTCACTTTAGTGCAGAAATGAAGGCAAATCAAGCATGTCAAGCAAATTATTAAATAAATGCATATGCCATATTTCTTTTTAATTTAAAACGTAGCATTGGGCATCAAATAAACCAGCTTAAAAGTCTGAGGAAGTGACGAGAGGAAGCCCATAAAAGGAGGAGAGAGAACGTCTGTACTGGCCTTGGCCAGTGAAAGAAATGAGCAAAAACCGAAACTAAAAATGGACAATAGACAGTGAAATAACAGAGGCCAGCTGCAGGGGAAAGTCGGGAGATAATGATGGTTTCCATGAGAACTCAAGGTATTGGCCAGACAGGTGCAGAGGGGAGTCAGAGAAAAACAGCAAATGAGCTAATTGAGTGAGGTTGAGGTGATAAGAAGTTCTGGGCTCAATCTCATTTTGGCCAAATTGGGTTGAGTCCGTGTTGTTGTTGTTTTATTGCAATAAAGCTTTAAAACTCTGTTTGCCTATCCTGAGTCCTAATAGCCTTCATTTTCAGGTAAAAAGCCTCTTGGTGATAATATTTTGCCACGACACTACCATGCAACTATAAAATCACTTCTCACTTCCAATTTAGCTCTTCCCCCCTCTATATCTCTTCTTTAAATTATTAAAAAAAAAAACTAGCAAAATACCAGCGCTTCGCAGCAGAGAAATAGTGTGATAAAGAAGTTATGAAAAAGAAAAGGAAACATTTTAAAAATAACGTAACATGATTGTCAATGTAATTGTTTTGTCACTGTATGAGTGTTGCTGTCATGAAGGATTTGATTATCATTATTTCTTTCAATCAGGTTCGTATTTGGAGGATGTGTTGTGTTCAAGTTATATTCCGTATTTGTCAATTGTTGTAAAGATAACAGGCTTCATTCATCGTCGTAGGCATGACAAACGCCAGCAGCAGCGTGTCTATGAACTTAATTTAAACTTAAGGTCTACACCGTGCTTTGTTTACACAGTAGCTGCACTTATGAATATGCTTGTGTGCGTCACTCGCTTCCTATTCTTTTGCTGCCTTCTCAATTATGAAATGCGTTTTTTGTTCAGCGATCTTTGGAGCTCTTTGCTTGTTCTTCTGCATCGCGCTCACAGTCAGTTCACGTGAGCCGCTCGGAGTACATGCATCGAAGGTTCTCAGCTGTGCTTGTGCTATGTTGTGCGATCTTGCGATGTCCACGGCTTTATTTAATGTTTGCTCAGTCCCGGCACTTAGGTTTCTCTCACACTTTCGCTGAGTTTGTGCCAAACACTAGTCTATCCCTGACCATCTTGTCTTCATTTGCATAAGCACAGTCCTTGACCCGCGAATATTTCGTGGCAGTGTGTCTATTGGATAGCTGCTGATGGATGGCCTTGTATCGGCAGGCACTCAATTACGTAGGAGGTGTGATGGTGAGGGACGCAACTCCACCTCACACGGCAACCGAGCTGCAGGCTATGGCCATATATATGTACGTAAGTAGGTTCCAGTTATGACCGTTATGCATAGAATTTCAAAATGAAACCTGTCTAACTTTTGTAAGCAAGCTGTAAAGAATGAGCCTGCCAAATTTCAGCCTTCTACCTGCACAGGAGGTTGGAGAATTAGTGATGAGTCAGTCAGTGCGGGCTTTGCCTTTTATTAGTATAGATTAGTTTAGTGAATTGTAGCTGTTAGTGTAAAATCAATTCTGGAAAAAGTGCATGGGGACATGATTGAAAACTTAGTAAGTACTGATTTTGCACAAATGTTGTTTTCTTTTTTTTCTTTTTTTTCTTTATACAAAGAACCATACACTTATGGAATAAATTACAAAGTAGTGTGGTGGAGAATAGGAATTTAGGGCCTTCACCTCTAAACTTGATGTTATTTTGGATAATCGTGGTGAATAGAATGGACAAGCTTGTTGGACAAAATGCCCTGTTCTCATCACAATTGGTCTAATGTTATGTAAGTATTGATTTGATCTAGCTCTGGCCTGAAGCAGTTTTACAGACTCTCTTGGGGTCACTGCTGCCCCTTTTATCAGTGGTTTTCAAGGTTCGGTACTCTTGAATCATGTAAGATTTGTTATGTTTTATAAACATAATTGTTTATTTAGACACTATGCATGATAAAGTGTAGTCACATTTGAGATTCTATACCATTTGCAGTCCCATATGTGGACTTGGATTCACCACTTTCTGCTTGCAATAGGTAATATCCATAGTCTTTGTTCAGTTTCAGGGTGTGGTCATACATTTCAATGATATCATAGTGCATGGTCCAACAGATGCCATGCATAATAAATGGCTTCACAAAGTGTTCTAAAGTGTTAAACAGCCACAACCTAAGTACCACTAAATGTGTCTTCACATTTCAGCAATTGAATTTGTGAGGTTTCATCTAGTTGTGAGTGGTCTCTTCCCATTTTATTTTTATATAGAAGTAATTCAGTGCATTTCAGAGCCTATCAAATCAGTCAATTTCACTCCTTCAAATGCCTGAAATCTGTCATTTTTGTTTTTACTTTGGTACTACACTTCACTAACCCAGCCCGGGGATGCACAAACCAGTGTGTTTCTTTGTGCTGGAGGATAGGAACTTTGAATGTTGGCAGTAGGACTGGTAAGTGGAGAGAGTTAGATATGATGGAGAGAAGGAAGGTTGATATATTGTGCATGCAAGAGACTAAATGGAAGGGGAGTAAAGCCAGGTGGATCGGAGGTGGATTCAAATTGTTCTATCATGGTTTAGATGGAAGGAGAAATGGGGTAAGGGTTATTCTGAACAAACAGTATACAATACAATAGTTTATTTTTGTATAGCCCAAAATTGCACAAGAAGTGCCGTAATGGGCTTTAACAGGCCCTGCCTCTTGACAGCCCCCCAGCCTTGACTCTCTCTAAGAAGACAAGTAAAAACTCCCAAAACCCCAGTAGGAAAAATGGAAGAAACCTTGGGAAAGACAGTTCAAAGAGAGACCCCTTTCCAGGTAGGTTGGGTGTGCTGTGGGTGTCAAAAACGGGGTCAATACAATACACAGAACAAAACAAATCCTCAATACAGTATACAAATAAAAATTTTAGAAGTACGTAGCAGAATTTAACAGGTAATATACCATAATATGATTTGGATTTGTTTAGACTCCTGGAGACCTCACCCATCAAGCTGCGGTCCCCATTTGGCCATTCCACGGCTGAAATGGTGCTGGGCCAGCCAATCCGATGAAAGGACCCCTCTTTCCCACAATTCCTGCGATCCTCCATCAGGGATGACTTTACCTTAGGCAGGCAAAACAACTTGGCAGGTGAGCCATGGTACCAAGTGCCACATTTGAGTACCGAGAAGAGAAACCGAATAGGTGAGGGTTATTATCCAATTATAACTATCAAGTTACTTATGTTTTAGTACTAATGACTAACAGAGATGCAGTATGTACAGTTAATCAGCAGCTCTAGTCAGGATATGCTAAACTGAAGTAGTGATTCTTCAGCCGGGATTTAAAAGCTGAGACCGAAGGGGCATCTCTTATAGTAGCAGGCAAACCATTACACGGTTTAGGGGCCCTGTAACTAAAACCTCAACTTCACACTGTTATTTTATTAATCCTTGAAATTTCAAGCAGATCGGCATCTTGAAATCTTAAAAGTCGCCCTGGTTTGCAAGTCCTGATTAAGTTCAGACATGTAACCTTGGCCCTTTAAGGCTTTTATACTGTATGTTAAAAGGAGGATTTTGAAATCTCCCCCTAAACTTAACCAGGAGCTAGTGTAAGGATTTAAGAACTGGAGTTATGTGTTCATATTTTCTTGTTCTTGTAGTAATTCTTGCAGCAGCAATTTGGATTAACTGGAGGCTGTATAAAGAACAGTTTGAACAAGAGGTTTTGGAGGTGAAAAGAGTGTCAGACAGAGTAATGATAATGAAGCAGGAAATTGGAGGTGTGATGATGAATGTTGTTAGTGCATATGCCCCACATATATGTGTGTGATGGATGAGAAAGAAGTATTTTGTGGAGTGATTTGGATGAAGTGATGAACAGTGGACCCAAGGGACAGAAAGTGGTGATTGGAGTGGATTTCAATGGAAAAGTTGGTGAACGGAACAGAGGCGCGCAGGAGGTGATTGGTAGGTATGGTGTCAAGGAGAGGAATGAAGAAGGTCAGATGATGGTGGATTTTGCCTAAAGGATGGACATGGCTGTGATGAATATGTATTTTAAGAAGAGGGAGGAAAATAGGGTTACATACAAGAGTGGAGGAAGATGCACACAGGTAGATTAAATTGTAGCAGTGCTACTAAGTAAGAACTTCATCTCTCAGCAGTCCTTGCTGGGGTCAAAAGGGTGGTCAAGGGGCAAATAGAGAGAAAAGTTTGTTTTGTTTTGGTGTGTTGCATTTATCTGTAGTGCTGCCTGTTGTTATTTGAACTTTAACTAATCATTGTGTCCTGGACTGTTTTCGTTTGTTGGGGTTTGGATCGTCTGAGGACTGTGTTGGAATTCATTGGTTTTCTGAAAGAATGGAGCGCTCCTGAAGCATTCATTCGACTTCATCCTTTCAGTAACTACCGGTAGGACAGAGTTTTCTTTCACCCTTTCAACATACAGATCGCAGGACTTAACTTCATCACCTCTTATTTCATCCGTTTGGGTTTACATGGACTTTGCTGTGTGGTGTTTGTGTTTATTTATTAAATGTAATATTGCCGAAGGGGTCAGGGGTGGTATTATTGTTTTCATTTAGTTCATTTAATTTCATTATATTCTCAATTGCTTAATGTTCCCAGTGCAGTTCATTTGGTCTCTGTTGTGAGTGTGTGTGGGTCGATCCAAGGCTGGGGACGTTCCTGAGGTCTCCTCTATTAAAATAAATAAATCACCGTCATTTTTGACGGTGTGAATCTTAACGGCCCCTGAACGCTACAACATCATATGTAGAAGAGTCAATCTGATGGAGATTGAACACTGCAAAGTGCTGGCAGGGGAAAGTGTAGTTAAGCAGCATAGGATGGTGCTCTGTAGGATGACATTGGAGATCAAGAAGAAGAAAAGAGTGAGTGTAGGCCAAGGATCAAATGGTGGAAGTTGAAAAAGGAAGACTGCAAGGTTGAGTTTTGGAAGATCGTGAGACAGGCACTAGGTGGTAGTGAAGAGTTAACAGACTGTTGGGGAAACTACAGAAGATGTAGTAAGAGTAACAGCAAGAAGGGTGCTTGGCGTAACATCTGGACAGAGGAAGGAGGAAAAGGAAACCTGGTGGTGAAATGGGGAAGTAGAGGAGAGTATACAGAGGAAGAGGATGGCAAAGAAGTGGGATAGTTGGAGAGATTCAGAAAATAGACGAGTATAAGGAGATAAGGTACAAGGTGAAGAGAGGTGGCAAAGGCTAATGAAAAGGCTTATGATGAGTTGTATAGGGGTGGACACTAAGAAGGGAGAAAAGGACCTATACCGATTGGCTAGATAGAGGGACTGAGCTGAGAGAGATGTGCAGAAGGATAGGGTGATAAAGGATAAAGATGGGAGCGTGCTGGCGAGAAATGTGTTGAGCAGATGTAAAGAGTACTTTGAGAGGCTGATGAATGAAGAGAATGAAAGAGAGAGAGAGAGAGAAGAGGTTGGATGATGTGGAGATTGTGAATCAGGAAGTGCAATGGATTAGCAAGGAGGAAGTAAAGACAGCTATGAAGAGGATGATAAATGGAAAGGCTGTTGGTCCAGATGACAAACAGTACCTATGAAATGTGACACTTTTCTATAGTGTCATTTCTTGTGACTGAAGACAGAGAGATATAATTAAAGTTAGTAAAAATCTTTAATTGATACACACCAGGCAAAGGTAAAATGACAGAGAAGCACAGTCCTAGGACACCTGCCCTTTGTGTCTGCCTTGAGGGGTTGGTGTCCCAAATTTCTATAGGGCTTTTGTCTTATGACTTTAGTTACACAAGTATTTCAAAATATTAGCCTGAATCAGCACTAACAGAAATCTACAGGTGGAATACATCTGTTAGTTTCTTAGTTTGGGGCTCGATGAGTCCACACTTGTGGTTTTTGTGTAGTAACCTTAAAACAAAAAGTAGCACTTATGCATACTTTGGGCATGCAGGGTCTTCATGACCCTTGTCACGTACCATGGGCAAGCAGGGTCTGCATGGCTCTTGTCACGCATTACACCAGATTGATCAAGCTGTTTTGTAGTTTTCCACATTCCCCTTTTGCATGGAATGACAAGGGATAAGGGAAAGTTAGGCGTGGAGGTAAGAAGTGGGGAAGGAGGAGGAGAGGGGGAAGGGGATGAGGAAACTGAAGATGCAATTTGAAGTATACGTTCAGGCCATTCCCATTGTTCCTGTCTGCCAGTACAGGGGGCAATTGCACAAAAGTCAACCTGGAATGAGGCAGTCTCCTCCACCTGGAAAGTCAATGTCACTCGTGAAATGGATAATGGAAGGAAAAAACAATGAGAGTGTAATCAATATGAGTATGTATATTAAGGGTGCCATCTTTTCAGTGTGGTGAATCCAGGCGGGCAATCTTTCAACTTTCACTGCGTGTGTGTGGACAGAAGAACTTGGAGCGGTCCTCTCCACCTAGGCTGATGCCAGTGTTTCCTCCGAGTGTCCCGAACCAGGATCCAAGTACCCAAGGGAATTGATGAATCCTTAGTAGGTGGGCTGGTCCTCCAGGCCTGATTAACCTGCTGGTGGATGTCCTTCAATGAGGCTCGGAGACCTGCAAGACTGGAGAGAAGATCATTGTCCACAGTGTGCAAATTCACATTACCTACAACCATGCCAGCGGGCATGGGGCGTCCAGTCAGTATTTCAAACGCTGACAATCCTAATTGCGGTGTGTTCTTCCCAATAATCCCATTAGGCCAGAGGCAAAACGTCCGGCCAGGCAAATTTGTCTGTTCACAGATTTTTGCTAATTTAGATTTTAGGGTGCCATTGCACGTTCCACAATACCTCACCTCTGAGGATGGTATTTCCAATAATGATGTACATTGATTTTAAAGCCAGGTAGTTAATTCATTTATAATGGAATTCACAAAGTGAGTGCCATTATCTGTTTGCAATTTCTAGGGTATGCCCCACCTAGGAATGATTTCTTTGATTAAAGCTTTGGCTACAGTTTTAGCATCATTGTGTTTAGAAGGAAAGCTTCTACCCATCGGAGAACATCAACAATTACTAGACAATACTTGGTAACCTTTAGACGGTGTTAGTTCAATGAAATCCATTTGGAGGTGTTCAAACGGACCCATTGGATTAGGAGTAACAGCGGGACTTACCTGGGTGCCTTTACCTACATTAAACTTTTGACATAATGCACAGCCGACTGCTCTGCATATGTAGAGAAGCCTACAGCTTCCCAATGTTTTTCAACATCTCGAACCATGGCATCTCTTCCAGCATGGTCGAGGCCATGGGCGATTTTGCCATACCTGGAAAGGAAGCCTTTGGGAGAAAAGGTTTGTTAGTTTGCTTATGAGTCCAGACTCCATCAGAGAGGGACCCTTCTTTGGACCATTTTTTCTTTTTAGTGTCCGTGGCTGCACTCTGTAAAGAAATAATTTGATTATCAGGGTCCTGGTCATTTCTCTGTTGGAATAAAGAGATTGGTGTGTTACTATATGCAGCCTTTTAGCAAAAGTAGCTCATTTCCTTTGCTGACAGGATCCTGTTTTCCTGTGTGAGCTTGACATTTAACGATCGCTAGCTTTGATGGTTTAGTTATGGCTTCTAAAAGGGATTCGATTAGCTTTTGATGTTGGATGGGCTTGCCAGTACTGGTCTTAAATCCCCTCAATTTCCATAATGCTCCATGATCATGGCAGACTCCAAAGGCATATCTGGAATCTGTATAAATTGTTATGATTTTTCCTTCGGACAGCTGGCATGCTCGAGTGAGCGCTATTAATTCAGCTGCTTGTGCACTTAAACTTGATGAGATTCGATTTGCTTCCAGCAGGCGGTCCCCTTGGACCACTGCGTAACTGTTTTAGGGTGCTCCGTTTTCCAATGGCAAGGAACATCCGTCCCACAAAACCATTTCTCCAGTTTCTAAAGGTGTTTCCTGTAGATCTACTCTAGGCTTTACAACCTTTGCTATTTCATTATGGCAATTATGCGGTTCACCTTCGCTGTAATTTGGGAGGAGAGTGGTTGGATTTGAGGTAATAGAGTACATTCTGATAGTGTATTGCCCTAGCAGTAGTGAGATGTGAGGTCTTAGCCTGTACTAAAATGGAATGTACAGCGTGAGGCACTTTTACTGTTAGGGGGCTCATGAGCACTATATCTGTACTGGCTAGCACAGCTTCTGTTGTGGCAGCCACAGCCCTAAGGCAAGCGGAAGTGCTGCAGCCACAGGATCCAATTTTTCGAAAAAATACTATTGGCCTTTGTTTGTCCCCATGTATTTGTGTTAGGACAGCATTCATATATCCCCTTTTAGTCCACAAACAGAGTGAATGGGCGAGTGTGATCTGGAAGGCCAGGAAGCAGATAAGAGCACTTTTAAGTCACAGAGAGCCTTCTCAGCCTGTTCATTCCATTGCACCTGGCCAGAGAGGGGATGCCAGGAGTATTAGCCAATTGCTGCAACGGCTGTGCTCTCTTTCAGTAAAATTTAGAATCTATTGTCGCAGTAACCTAGAATGCCCAATACAGACATAACCTGTTGTTTGGACAGGTCTGGGAAGATTTGAATGGTGTTATGCATATCGCTAGAAAGAGCTCTTGTTCCACAAGTGATGTCATGACCTAGATATTTTACAGTTGTTTGAATTAACTGCAATTTAGCCTTTGAGACTTTATGGCCATTGTCACCCAGAAACAACAATAGTTTCTGAGTATCATGTGCACAATCTTCTTCCATAGCACTACATAACATAATGTCATCTACATACTGTATTAATGTACTACCCCGATCTGGCCAGAACCCTTCTAAATTTTGAGCAAGCGCTTGTCCATATTCACAAGGGGCTTCAGTATATCCCTGAGGCATGACAGTCCATGTCCAGCGGCAGCTTTGGAAAGTAAAACAAACCAAAATTGAGAATCAGGGTGTACAGGGATGGAAAAGAAAGCATTAGCTAAATCAATCACTGAAACGTAACGAGCAGAGGGAGGGATTGTAGAAAGAATAGTGGAAGGATTAGGAAAAATAGGGGCCCTAGGAAAATTGCAGAATTTACTTGTCGTAAATCTTGAACAAAACGCCATGAACCGTCAGCCTTTTTTATAGGTAAAATAGGGGAATTGACCGGAGAATATTTAATTGGAACAATCGCCCCAGCTTCAGAGATCGGAATGTACAGCGGAGATGCCAGCCTCTGCTTCAGGAGACAGAGGATACTGGGCACGTCGAGTGCGGAAGGAAGATTTTGGGTAGTGTGGAAGACGAATGTTCTCTTGTCCCTTGTACTAATTCATGTCTGAGAAGTAAGCTTTCAAAACCTTGTAAAGCATGCTTTGTTTTAGCAAACAGAAAAATGTTTGTGCAAAGGACTCAAGGTCTGAGCATTCACACATGAGTCTGCCTTATCACGTTTTCCCTTAACTTACATCTGAACGCCTATAACAAAAGGGCCAAGAATCAAGTTGCATAAGGGGCGTTGAAGGGGCTAAAGGTTTGTGTATAATAAATGTTGTTGACTGTTACATTTTATAATGATATTAAATTACACATTCTAGGGTAAACTGACCCCTTGGAAAACCCCTCAAACAGCCCAAAAATCTAACCAAAAAATTTTGGGGATCACCAAGTTAGGGGAAAAAGGGTTTTATCTAGGACGAAAAAAGAAACTTTAAGGGATAAACATAGGGAGGGGGAAATAAGGGAATGGAGGAATGAAGAAAAACTGAAAAATTAAAATATGTGAAATCCAGGGGGGTATTTAGCAATGAATTGGTTTTTTAAAGACGATGGAAGGGCAAAAGGAATGATTTTTGGAGCTGCAAAAAAGGAAGAGAGAAGACTTTAGTAAAAGGAAAAGGAACTGTTTCACAAAAGTGGGGGGGGGAAAGGGAAGTAAAGGGAAAAAAAAAATAAAAATTTAAATTTTTTACCATGACACCCCCCACTACCCAAAACCCCATTCCCGCCTTAATCATTCCCAGCTCCTGTGTTCGATGCCCAATTACGATGACTATAACATCCGTGGGACCCCTTTTAAGCCGGGTGGGGCCCAAGCCCCCAAAAGCCCCTTTTTACACAAATTTAAACAAAAACCCTAAAAGTCGAAAACCTTCCGTAGTCCCAAAACTTTACCCACTTTTAATCAACCTTTAATCCCAATCCTTCCCCAGAGTCCTGCCCTCCGGAAAAACCCATCCCGGGAAACGTAATGAAACAAATGTAAAACCAAAAATGGTTTCAAGGGGTGAAGTTTTAAATTCAAACAAAAAGAACTTTTAAAATTTTGGCAGGTGACAATGAAAATAATAAGGGCACCAGGGGGACTAAGTTGCGAAAGAGGGCACCTTTTGGGTACTTCCTGTGGCAAATATAGGGCTTTCCGAAAGATTCTAAAATAATAGCCCCCTTTTAAAGGGAATTTTTTACTGCAAACAAAAAGGGGACAATATTTGCTGCCAAAAAGGAAGTTAAAACAATTTGAGGGGGCACCAGGCCCGTTAAAAAAAGGTTCCCTTGGCCAGAACAAGGAAAGGATTTAAAGTAAGTGATTTAATAAAGTAATCACTTTGAAATTTAAAGAGCCACTGTGAAGTAAAAACAAGAGTAGACACAGACGTAAACAAAAGAGTAACTAGAAGGTTAATCAGGCGGAGGGTAAAACGGGGGGGTTTTCCCGAGAAGGGAAGGCCGGGAAAGGGGGGTTTTTTTCCGAAAAGGGGGCAAGGGGGGATTCCCTCAATCAAGATTTTTCAATCTCTGCCGCCCCCCCGGGGAATCCCCCTCTTCCCTCCCGGGGGCCTTTCTCCATTCCCCCCTAGTTTTCCTCCGCCCACCTCCTTGGGTCCTTCCTTCTCAGGGACCCAGCCTTTATTTCCCCTTTGCTAATGGCCATGAAATCCCCTAATTGCTTTGAAATGCACGACTTTATTTTCCTGGCAACATGGTGTCTAACTTTTCTTCACCCCAAATTTTTAAGGTTTCCTTTGACCTTTTTGGTTATCATTCCTGGTTAACTTTGGAGGGTTTTGAAAATCCTTTTTTCCTCTAACAGGTAATTTTTAATTCCTTCAACCTCCCAACAGGTCTTTCTTTCTTGAACCCTAAACCCCCCCACCCCAAGCCCCTTACTCTTAATTTTCCCCACCATCCCCAAACCCTCATTCTTCACTTCGCTAAATACCACCTTGTAATCTCCCCTTGGGATCCCTTATATCCCCCTTGCTTTTTCTGCAACACCTGGCTGCTGCTTCGTCCTTCCATCCAAAGCTTTCGGGTTTGGTTCCCCATTTTTTTTGAATTCACGTTCACTGGGGTTGAAGGGGGATTGGGTGGAAAATGTTTCAATAGGACGGATGCTCCTGTTATTTCGGTATCTTTTGATACCTAAAGTCATTATAAAAGTTTGTGCTTCAACATGATTTTTTGGGCATCTGCATTGTGTTTTCATTACAAACCGCCTCCCCCTCTTGGCTTTCCTCACTTTCCAAATGCACTTTGGTCCCAGGGAAAAGATTATGGAAGGATAGCACCCCTTGAGCCACTGGTGATTTACCCAAAAATCATCCTTCTGCCCGCATCGCTCCCAGTATCCTCTGTCTTCAGCAGCAGAGGCTGGCATCTCCGCCGTACATTCCGATCTCGTGAAATGTGGGCAGTCATTCAAATTAAACCCTCATCAACCCCGTTTTACCTTTTTTAAAGGCTGGGGTTCATGGCTTTTTTTTTTAAGATCTTCGACACGTAAATTCTCGAGTTTTCCTGGGACCTATTTACTAATCCTTCCACTATTCTTTCTACGATACCCTCGTCTGCCTGTTATTTCTCTGTTAGGGCTTTGCTAATGCTTATTTTTGATTCCTTTGCACCCGACTCTAAACCTGGTTTGCCTCTTTCCAAAACCGCCGTTGGACATGGACCTTTAAACCTCAGGATTTATTGTAGCCTTGTGTATTGGATAAGCTCTTCTCAAAATTTAAAAGGCTGGAAAAAGACAATTTGTATTGATACAGTATGTGGAATGTTGTGTAGTACTACGGAAGCAGATTTGCACGGGGTACTCAGCAATTGTTAATTTAGCAGAAAAAGGCACAAAGTTTCCAAAACAAAACTGCAGTTAATTCAAAAAAACTGTGAAATATTCAGGTCATGACATTTTTTGTAGAGCAGAGCCCCTCTCTCTCTCTAGAAACCGTATAAACACCATTCAAAATCTTCCTAGACCAAGACATGTTACAAAGCAACAGGTTGTGTCTGTATTAGGCATTATAGGATACTGCCGGCAATGGATTTTAAACTTCAATGAAAGAGCACAGCTTTTGCAAACTTTAGCGGTCACCCCTGATCTCCCCCTTTCTGGTCAGGTGGCATGGAAAGATCAAGCTGGGAAGGCTCTAAAAAAAAGTGCCCTACTGTTTGCGCATGCGTTGGGACTGTTGACTATCTCGTCCATTCACTCTGTTTGTGGACGAAAAGGGGGGATATATGAATGCATTTTTTACACAACTCCATGGAGAAAAAACAAAGGCTTAGCCTATTTTTTGAAAAAATTGGATCCAGTGGCTGTGGGACATCCAACCTGTCTCAGAGCTGTAGCAGCCACAACAGAGGCCGTGCTAGCCAGTACAGATATAGTGCTCATGAGCCCCCTAGTGGTAAAAGTGCCTCACGCCGTACACTCCATTTTAGTACAGGCTAAAACCTCACATCTCACTACTGCTAGGGAAATACACTACCAAAATATACTCTGTACATTGTCAAACGTTACCATAGAAAGGTGCTCCACCTTAAATCCAGCTACATTGCTTCCAACTGAAAATCAAGGGGACAACAACTGTCATGATAAAATAACTAAGGTTATAAAACCTAGACCAGACCTACAGGAAACACCCTTAGGAACAGGAGAGATAATTTTTGTGGATGGGTGTTCTTTATGATTGGAAAATGGAACACCTTCAACCAGCTATGCAGTGGTCAAAGGTGACCACCTGCTGGAAGCAAACCCAAATTTCTTCAAGTTTAAGCGCGAGGCAGCTGAGTTGATAGCTCTCACCCGAGCTTGTCAGTTGTCAGAGGGAAAAATTGTAACTATCTATACTGATTCTAGATATGCTTTTGGAGTCTGCCATGATCATGGGGCATTATGGAAACTCAGGGATTCAAGACCAGTACTGGCAAGCCCATTCAACATAAAAAACTAAAAGAATCCCTCTTAGAGGCCATAACGAAACCATCAAAGCTAGCGATCGTTAAATGTCAAGCTCACATAGGAAAACAGGATCCTGTCAGTAAAGGAAACAAATTAGCTGATAATTTTGCTAAATGGCTGCGTATAATAACACACCAATCTTTTATTCCAACAGAGAAATGACCAGGACACTGATAATCAAATTATTTCTTTACAGAATGCAGCCACGGACACAGAGAAGAAAATGGTCCAAAGAAGGGTCCCTCTCTGATGGAGTCTGGACCCATAAGCAAACTAACAAACCTTTCCTCCCAAAAGCTTCTTTCCCAGGTATGGAAAAAATCGCCCATGGCCTAGACCATGCTGGAAAAGACGCCATGGTTCAAGATGTTGAAAAATATTGGGAAGCTGTAGGTTTCTCTACATATGCAGAGCAGTTCTGCAGGTGCTGTGCATTATGTCAAAAGTTTAATGTAGGAAAGGGCACCCAGGTAAGTCCCGCCATTACACCTAACCTAATGGGTCCATTCGAACACCTTCAAATGGACTTCATTGAATTAACACCATCAAAGGGTACCGATACTGTTAAGTAATTGTTGATGTGTTCTCCGATGGGTGGAAGCTTTCCCTTCCAAACATGCAGATGCCAAACCTGTGGCAAAAGCTTTGATAAAGGAAATCATTCCTAGATGGGGAATACCACAGAAATTACAAACTGATAATGGCACCCACTAAATTCCATTATAAATGAATTAACCACCTGGCTCCAGATAAATGTGCATCATTATTGCAAATACCACCCCCAGAGTGGAGGTATTGTGGAACGATGCAATGGTACCTTGCAATCTAAATTGGCTAAAATCTGTGAGCAAACAAATTTAACTTGGCCTGATGCTCTGCCTCTGGCCTTGATGGGATTAAGGGGAAGAACACATTGGCAGTTAGGGCTGTCGCCATTCGAAATTCTGACGGATGGACCATGCCAGTCGGCATGGTCATAGGTAATGTTACACTGCATACTGTGGACAATGATCTTCTTTCCAGTCTTACAGGTCTCCGAGCTTCTCTGAAGGAAGTCCACGAGCAGGTGAATCAGGCCTGGAGAACTAGTCCTCCATCAAAGGACTCCCCGATTCCATTAGGAACCTGGATTCTGGCTAGAGATACTCGAAGGAAACATTGGCATCACCCTCGGTGGAGAGGACCGTTCAAGTTCTGCTGTAGACACCACATGCTGTTAAAGTTGAGGGACTGCCTGCTTGGATTCACATCTCACATTGCAAAAGATGGCACCCTTGATTGTGGTCCTACTATGTCTTTCCATCCCCTTGTCGACTGCTCTGGTCACCTTGACTTTTCCTTTCGGAATCACCACATCAGTTCAGGTGGATTTCTGTTCTATTATTGACTGTGGGACTGATCGACAAATCCAGTGGAACTGGTCTGACAAATGTGTGTGTAACTGTTACAAACTCTGGATTCGGAAGTAACTGTGACATGTGGGACTGGGTTTTGGCTAATACTGGAACTGATGACTGGGGTTTATAACCCTATAAGGCCCAGAAGTATGGTCTGAAATATCGTTTTCTATTATAAAAGGACATGCCCCTCATGAATGTGCGAATACCATTGTAACCCTTTGATCATTACTCTGAAGAACCCTTCTTTACATGATTCAGGAACCTGTATTTTAGGGGCATATGTATCTGGAATAGATCCTCTAGGGAGATTTCAAATTAAGGTTGAGAACCCTGTTACTAACACCTCCCATTTCCCCACACACACACCCTCTCTCCTACCCCTGGTCCAAACCCCCTGTCAAGGTCATGAATATTTCCACCTCTTCTTCCACTTTTCTATTGAAATTGGGTATGGGGATCAGAACCGTTGGCTGCAATGGGTATGATATTCGGCTAGACAAGTGAATCAATCTGATTGCTATGCATGTGCTATAGCTAGGCCACATTTGGCCACTGTCCCTTTTCCTCTTTCTAACATATCTGATCCTACTGGCCTTCCTTGCCTACTTGCCCTTTTTATCTCTTCCTCTATTCCAATCGACTCTAATTACATTACACTTTCCCTTCTTTTTCCCCCTACTCTCTCCATGACTCCCCCGATATTCCAGCCTGATGAAGGTATTTATACCTGTTTTTTTAGAAACCTTACTTCCTCTCGTGGCACAAATGTTGGTAATATCCCATCCTCTTTTTGTTTCCAAACTTTTCCAATTAATTCTTCCTGTTTAGCTTCCAAATTATCAATTTTTCTGATTACTCAGAATACTGATATTTGGTGGATGTGCCATAGGTCTAAATTGCTTGACATCCTTCCACCTGACTGGACTGGCACTTCTGCTTTAATACAATTTGTTATGCCTTTCCGACTTTTCCCTTTAACTGCCTTCCATGTGTCGACCATGTTTGGCCGACATCGTCAACCCCATTCTGTGGACCCTTCCCAGTTTTCCCTACATGGCCCTGGGGTGTATTTTGATTCCATTCGAGTCCCTCGTGGAGTCCCTGATAAGTTCAAGGCAAGGGACCAAGTTGCTGCCGAATTTGAGTCTATTTTTCCTCAGGTTACTATAAAAAAAAGGTAGATTGGATTAATTACCTCTATTATAATCAACAAAGATTCTTAAATTTTACTAAAGAAGCTGTTGAAGGTATCCATGAGCAACTTGATAAAACATCCCTCATGACCTGGCAAAATCGATTGGCTTTAGATATGCTCTTGGCTGAGAAAGGAGGCGTTTGTGCTATGTTTGGTGATGCATGCTGTACCTATATCCCTAATAATACAGCTCCTGATGGATCAATCACCCGTGCTTTAGCTGATTTGACATGAACTAGCTACTAATTCTGGCATTTCTAATCCTTGGGACAAATGGTTTATGTCCACTTTTGGGTCCTGGGGCCAATGGCTTAAATCAGTTTTCACCTCTCTTACAGTTGCTTTAATTGTTCTCCTGCTTGTAGCTTGCTGTATTGTTCCCTTGATAAGATACATTGTATCCAAGTATTTTACTGCCTCGATGGCAAAGGCTTATTTTTTACACAAAGAAAAAATGCTTCAGATCAGCACATCCACCCCACACCTCCGCCACTCCCCTCCATCCTCCCTCTCCTACCCTTTCCTACTCAACTCTCCCTGATCAAATATTTTTGTTTGCTAAAAAAGGGGGGAATGTGGAAGACGAATGTTCTCTTCGTTCCCTTGTACTAATTCATGTCTCAGAAGTAAGCTTTACAAAACCTTGTAAAAGCATGCTTTGTTTTAGCAAACAGAAAAATGTTTGTGCAAAGGACTCAAGGTCTGAGCATTCCACACATGAGTCTGCCTTATCACGTTTTCCCTTAGCTTACATCTGAACGCCATAACAAAAGGAGCCAAGAAATCAAGTTGCATAAGGGGCGTTGAAGGGGCTAAAGGTTTGTGTATAATAAATGTTGTTGACTGTTACATTTTATAATGATATTAAATTACGCATTCTAGGGGTAAAACTGACCCCACCCAACAGACGGGTTCAGAAGAGCCCTGACGCTGTCATGTATATTTGATTGTCTGCTTTTCTGAAACTCTTCTCATCGTGACTCTGAAAATTAAGCTGCTTTATAACCGCACCTGCTGTCGGGTCTGAGATTTCGAAAGGGAAGGACGGCACAAAGCATGATGTACTAAAAAATCAGTTTGAAGCACAACTTTAGTTATCAAATGGTCTGAGGCATCAAAAATACCTGGGGCAACATGTAACCAGTCTGTTCTATTAAGACATTGTTCTACCCATGGTCCGATTTCCACCCAATGGACAGTACTTGATTTGGCTAAAGTAACATGGGGTACTGCACCTCCATGATAGAAAATACTTTGTGAACACGTAAGATGGAGACGACCTAGCAGCTCTTGTGGATGAAATGAAGATACAGGGGATGTGAAGGGTTTCGGGCAAGTGCCTGAAGAAAGAAAAGATTCTAGCCAGGGGGTGTCTACTTCTACAGGGAAATATTGAGCAGTATAGTGTAAAGTGTCAGGGACCTGTAAGTGGGGAAAAAGATGGGAGGGAAAAAAGTGTAGGGCTTTAAGGAGGATGGTGTGTGGGGAAATATTTAGAGTCCATGCTGCAAAAGAGGGTTTGGGGTGAGGGGCGATTTGGCACAATAACTTGGGGGATGAGCAGGAAAATCCTTGGTCAGTCATAGAAATAGAGAGAGAAAGCTTCTCATGAGATCCCTTCCTAGACGATTAACAGGGCAGAGCTGATTTAAAAGAAATCGGTGTGTTAAAGTGGAACCACCAGAAAGCAGCTGAACTCGAAGAGGTTTTGAGACCAGTAAAACATGTGGTTGTCCAGATGCAGTAAGCACGGTTACAGTTTCGTCCGAGGCAGGGACCTTAGCCAGCGAGAGGGTGGACCAAGTGGCCCCAGTGTCGACAAGAAAAACAGTCTCAGTGACATTAACAAGCAATGTCAATAAAGGATCAGTCTCTGAGTTATGAGTGAGCAGTGGCAACTGAAGCGAGTGGCTGGGGGTCCCTGCGTGTTCCTATGCCCAATGCTGTTGATCTGGTGTGTCAGGAAAAACAGGCGGGGGAGGGTGTAAAGGGGTTTCTTGATTGTTCAACGGACGGGGGTCCAAAACCTCGGCCTCGCCCTCTTCCTCGACCCTGGAAACCAGCTCCTCGTCCTCTTGCTAAAGCCCCTCCTGTGTAATAGTTCATTTGGCTATTAGCTTAGTTTGAGTGTCAGACTCTTTTTGCTTGCTTTGTTTTTCAGCATGTTCCACGTGTCGCTTAACTTCCTCAAATGTAGGGCTCTCCCATCCAATACAGGAAATGTGCACTTTGGTCTGTATGTCAGATCTTAGTCCCGAGACAAAAGGAGGAACCGTAGCACAAATTCGATCATAGGCATTCTCCAAACCTGAGTGATTAGCCATAAGGTCTTGAATTCTATGTGCCCACTCATCAACTGTCTCATCTTTCTTTTGTTTAGCGGCTGAGATAAGAGACCAGTCTGTGCCTTTCTTATATTTTTGCAATATTTTGTCTCAATGATTCCCACTGTAACTCAAACTCAGCCTCCACCGCACCCTCTCCTCGATGAAAGCTTTGATTCCACACCCAAAGCGCCGCTTCTATGTCCCCGACTCACAGTTGCCCAAGTGGTGCAGAGTTTCCGCCTTAATACTTGGCCCACTCTGCAGCATTAGGCTTATACATACTGTCCAATTGCTCAAGCTGTTCAACAAACTTCAGTCCCCCCTTAGGATCGGGCAGCTCAGAAACCACATCTTTTAGTTATCGATATTGCTCATCAAAGAAACCTGGTTCATCTGTTACTTGGGGTGTTGTTGGTGCATTGGGAAGTGGAAGTGGAGGGTCAGGTGGTGGCTGGTAAGGTGAGGGAGGGCAAATAACAGGGTACAGGGATCTTTGCTATTGTTATTCTTTTCTTACTTTTAACTATCTGTGGTCCCGGATCTGTCTGAACTTTCTGCAATGCAATCAACAGCTCTTCCTTTTCTTTTCTAGCCTTTCCTTCATTTGCTTTCAACAATTCATTCTGCTTCTGTACCGCTTCCAAATTCCGATCTTTAATAACCAATTCCCATCTGTCATACATAACACGGACCTTTGTTACAACATCCTCGTACATTTCTACATAATATTTTTCTAATTTCCTGTATCTCACTTGCATCACCTGTCCCTTCAAGCTGCCAACGCCCACCGCCTGCTTATTCCACTTTTACATACCTTTTGGAATCCAACCCTGTCCTTTCTCTATTAACTTCCTGGGTGACCAATGTTTACGGGCGCCTGTTGATCCTCCGAAAATAACCCTTCCAGCATAAAAGACTTCGAACCCCCGGAGCGCCGGTTGGCAGGCTTGCTGTTATGTCTTCCCATTATGTCCCCTTGCCTTTCCCGAGCCCTGTGTCAGATTTTCCTTTAAATAAATATCCTATTCCTTCCCCTGTCCAATGAACTATTGGAGTGCTGAATGTGCCACTCACCCCCCAATGTTCCCCTTAATATTCCCAGAGGAAGCATACCACACTATTTTCTTACATCGACTGTCACAGTGCACGGCAAAAGCAAAGTATGTATATTCCAGTATGTAGATAAAAATTTCCTATGTTTCCTAACAGCAAGCCAATGCCGGGTGTACAAAACAGGGATTTCCCAGTACTTACCCCAGCCTGGGAGTATTTGAGCTTTGTCTGGAAATTCTTTCAGTCTCCGTGGATCAGCCGAAGAGGAGACCGGGGGCTCCTCACGCAGGAGCCGCTTCAGGACAGGGCAGTCCTAACTTTTGCCGGAGCTGCTTGCACTGCTGCCGGGGCCCGTATTGGTGGCAGTCCGCTTAAAAGACGGATCACTGAGGTGGTCCCGTTTGAGGAGTCAGCCGGCAATCTCTTGCCCCATGTCCGGCACCAGAAAACTGTGGACACTTTTTCTATAGTGTCGTTTCTTGTGACTGAAGACAGAGAGATATAATTAAAGATAGTAAAATCTTTAATTAAAAATCTTTAATTAATACACACCAGGCAAAGGTAAAATGACAGAGAAGCACAGTCCTAGGACACCTGCCCTTCGTCTGCCCGGAGGGGTTGGTGTCCCAAATTTTATAGGGCTTTTGTCTTATGACTTTAGTTACACAAGTATTTCAAAATATTAGCCTGAATCAGCACTAACAGAAATCTACAGGTGGAATACATCTGTTAATTTGTTTAGTTTGGAGCTCTATGAGTCCACACTTGTGGTTTTTTTGTGTAGTAACCTTAAAACAAGAAATAGCACTTAGCACGCATACTTTGGGCACGAGGGTCTTCATGACCCTTGTCACGCATACACCATGGGCAAGCAGGGTCTGCATGGCTCTTGTCACGTACACCAGATTGATCAAGCTGTTTTGTATTTTTCCACAGGAACCATGGAGGTGTTTAGCTGAGATGGCAGTGGAGGTTTTTACCAGATTGTTTAATGGAATCTTGTAAAGTGCGAGAATGCCTGAGGAGTGGAGAAGTGTACTGGTGGCAATATTTGTGAATAAGGGGGTTGTGCTGGACTGTAGTAACTGCAGGGGGATACAATTGATGAGCCACAGAATTAAGTTATGGGAAAGAGTAGTGGAAGCTAGATTAAGAAGTGAGGTGATGATTAGTGAGCAGCAGTATGGTTTCATGCCAAGAAAGAGCACCAGAGATGTGATGTTTGCTCTGAAGATGTTGATAAAGTATAGAGAAGCCCAGAAGGAGTTGCATTGCGTCTTTGTGGACCTGGAGAAAGCATATGACAGGGTGCCTTGAGAGGAGCTGTGGTATTGTATGAAGAAGTCGGGAGTGGCAGAGAAGTACATTAGAGTTGTACAGGATATGTACGAGGGAAGTGTGACTGTGGTGAGGTCTGCGGTAGGAGTGACGGATGCATTCAAGGTGGAGGTAGGATTACATCAGGGATTGCCTCTGAGCCCTTTCTTATTTGCAATGGTGATGGATATGTTGACAGATGAGATTAGACAGGAGTCCCCGTGGACTATGATGTTTACTGATGACATTGTGATCTGTAGCGATAGTAGGGAGCAGGTTGAGGAGACCCTGGAGAGATGGAGATATGCTCTAGAGAGGAGAGGAATGAAGGTCAGTAGGAACAAGACAGAATACATGTATGTAAATGAGAGGGAGGGCAGTGGAATGGTGAGGATGCAAGGAGTAGAGCTGGCGAAGGTGGATGAGTTTAAATACTTGGAATGAACATTACAGAGTAACGGAGATTGTGGAAAAGGTGAAAAAGAGTGCAGGCAGGGTGGAATGGGTGGAGAAGAGTGTTGGGAGTAATTTGTGACAGACAGGTATCAACAGGAGTGAAAGGTAGGTCTTACAGGACAGTAGTGAGACCAGCTATGTTATATTGGTTGGAGACGGTGGCACTGACCAGAAAGCAGGAGACAGAGCTGGAGGTAGCAGAGTTAAAGATGCTGAGATGTGCACTGGGTGTGATAAGGATGTATAGGTTTAGAAATGAGTACATTAGAGGGTCAGCTCAAGTTGGACGGTTGGGAGACAAAGTCAGAGGCAAAATTGCGTTGATTTGGACATGTGCAGAGGAGAGATGCTGAGTATATTGGGAGAAGGATGCTAAGGATAGAGCTGTCAGG
This sequence comes from Polypterus senegalus, assembly GCF_016835505.1. Taxonomy (NCBI): domain Eukaryota; kingdom Metazoa; phylum Chordata; class Cladistia; order Polypteriformes; family Polypteridae; genus Polypterus; species Polypterus senegalus. The sequence continues at coordinate 185,210,864 of NC_053156.1, read as the reverse complement.
CAAGAGGAAGGCCAAGAGAAGGTTTATGGATGTGGTGAGAGAGGACATGCAGGTGATGGGTGTAACAGAACAAGTTGCAGAGGACAGAAAGATATGAAAGAAGATGATCGACTGTGGCAACACCTAGCGGAAACCACTGAAAGAAGATTAGAATTCACTGGGTCAGATATTTAAAATAAAACTTTGGTCCTGGATGTTTGGTTCCTGAAAGCTGTCCAGGTCTTGAAGACCCAGTTCACCTCTCCACCCCTATTTGTACACCTTGACCTTTTCAGTCACATGGTTGCATTATATGATGCTTTCAATGCATCAATGCTTGCAATATTGTCTAAGTATCAGAATGGCACTACAACCCATGCTTTTTTGTCCCTTTGAGACCTGTTTTCAACAGAGAAAAAAAAATACTTGTGTATGAACATAAATATCTCATGTATGACTGTCCTTGTGAACAATGGGACTTCATCATTCACATGTTCACAATCATTATGCCACTGATTTATACTGTAAATGGTATTTTGTACTGTTTTACATGTTTATTCATAGATATAGATTGCATTTATTCACATGTGAATGAACTTTACTCTTTTGAAATGTAGATCTTAAGAGACAAAATAGAAAACAAGATTAAAGCCAGCGGTCTAGAAGAAAAAAATGTTTTAGATTTTATTAATGTAGGATGTCTTATGTTCTGATTACAGAGAGAGAGAGAGTTTCTATGGATTTTTTTATTTGTGATGTTCATTTTCTTTTTTTATGGATTGTCTATCACAATACAGTAGTTCAATATCTAAGCTTACTAAGCTTATTTAAGATTTCAGCTTCTTAATGACAAGTTCTTGCTGTTATCTATAAATTTGTGTTTTCTTTTTTATTAGATCCTAATACATTTACATTACAAAAATAAAATTTAAGCCACGTGAAAAGTATTGAAATCATGGCATTAAACTTACTTTACAAAATTTTCTCAAGTAAAATTTGGTTACTCCTTTGGCAGATTTTTTTTTTATAAATACAAGCAAAATAACTCCCATTTTAAAGTGTTTTTTGTTTTTTTTTGCTGTGTAATTTTTTCTCTTATAATCTGTATACTGACTAAGAGCAATCATCACGCACCTATTTCTTCTAAATACACTCTTTTTAGTAGTTACTGTAATCCACTTTTAGTAACTAACAGAATGTTTTTCTTTAACGTGATCACCTAAAATATTAATAAGCCATAATATAGAAATTTAAATGCTATCTAAAATGTTTATATGTACTGTAAGAGCCAATCTTAGGAAGTTTAAAGTTTTGAGTTAAACTAATATTAATGTTTACTTAATTTGAATAGAATATACATTTTTTTGTATAGTCTTAACTTATGGTATAGTCTTTTCCCCCTATGTTAGTAAGAGATAGAACCTTCTTACTATAACTGAGAAACAGTGTGATAATAAGCTTAGCTGTGGTAAGAACAGGTCCCAGTAAAGAGGGACTTGAAAGACCCATTTTCTACTCAGAGATGGGATAAGCATAGTTTTCTGACTGTTTAGAAATGGTTCTAAAACGTTTTGAAATGGTTCAGAAAAATAGTAACGATTTGAGATGTAACGAGATTTAAGCTTTGAACTGAACTTTTCTTAACATTAATTTCTCTTTTTTTTTTGCTATTTTAATTTTCTTTTTTGTGTGAGCTGTTTTACTTTGAAACTCACTAAACTTTTAAAAATGAAGATATTTTGTCTGTGGAATCATTTCTGCACGTTGGGCTTTTGTTGAATCCCATTTTTTTTTTTTGAGTTGAAGCTGCTGAACTTTGGTAATTTTGGGAAATCTCAGCTACATGTACTGTATATGTGGTTATGTGTAAGCTTGCTTAATTTTCTTAAAATGAAAGCTTATGGAAGCTTGTCTAGTTTTCTGTCAGTCCAAAACTTCACCAGTGTTTCCAAAACAAAAGTCTATTTGCTCAGTTCCCTCAGACAACACAATGTCCTTGTCTTACAGAAGTTCAAAGCACAGCACATGAAAAGACATGCAGGCCACAAAAGACAGCAGCCCTTATGGTGAAATAAATGGTGACCTACATTCATAAGCTTTTAACAGGTAAAAGATCAAAACTAATAAAGCACATCGATCATTATTCTAAATTCTCAATAAAATTTCAAATATTTTTGAAAAATCTATTATTAAGACGTTTTCATCTCTTTCCTTGACTTACTGATAAAGAAAATATTTTAAAGCAACAGCTAGGATTCATAATCTTTCATAATTTTAAACACTTTAATGTCTTCTCTTATTCTCCGTTTATGCTAAAATGTTTAAACCCTTTCAATCTTTCCTCATATCTCATACTTTTACAGTCCTGCAATCTGCCTAGTCTCTCTTCTCTGGATTTTCTCTGGCACTGCTATTTCTTTTTTCCCAATGTGAAGGCCAAACCTGCTGACAGTAACGAAGATGTAGCCTGACAAGAGCATTATATAGATTAAGCATAACCTCCTTTGACTTGTATTTTACACATTATGCTATTTACCTTAATGTCTTTTTAGCTTTTTTATTGACTCTGTTCACTGTCTTGATGTAGATAGTAACAAATCCACTACGACTCCTAGATCCTTCTCATGAGAGGTACTATTAATCTTCAGACCTCCCATTTACTTACATTAAATTTTAACTGCAACAAATCTTCCAGAACTTGTATTTTGTACATGTCCCTTTGTAATTATTCAGCTAATTCTACACTATATGCCATTTGCCAGGTCCTGAAAACAGTTGACACCTTCAACTCTGGGGATGAAACCCTTGGAAAGTGTGCATCCCTTACTTATGGTCAGCTGTGACCTATCACAATTAGTTCCCCATTCTCTACTATTATGTATGTCAGTTACACTCTCCACATATTCAGTGACCCTGAGCTTGAATCCCACATCAAACAAGGTTTGATTTGTATTTGCCTCATTATTAATTTATAACGTTAACTGCTTCACACTTTTAATTAAAAATTACATATGGGTTTATAGGAATTATTATGTGATACTAATTTATAAAACTCAAAGGTGACAAAAGGCCTCAGAAATTACTACCACCACAGGTCTATATCAAATAGTAGCCTACCTTAAGCGGCTGGTTTATGGCCTGTATAGGCCTAAAAGTCGGGCAAAGGCTTTAAAGACAAAAGAGAATTTCAAAGAGAGAAATGAAAAACTGAATAAAGCTCTGGGCTAAGAAAACAAACAAGATTTTCTTTGCTTTACAAATATGTATTAAACAAATTAAAGAATATCCAAAGAAAAGCAAAGACAGGCAAATGGAAATGAAACAAAAAAGATTGATTAAAAGGCAAATCTAAGAGAACAAATCCAAAAATCAATAAGCGGGACAGGTACCTTTTAGACAAGAGCAGGGTGTAAGATGTCCAGCAGCTCAATCCAGCTGCTACACCCCAGATATGGAAGGATGGGGACGGCAGCTTTTGTAGGCACTGCCTCCCCAAGATGCTAGAGGGAAGCTCCCCTGGTTTACAGCGGCACCCTGGATTCCCGCAGGGCACCATGGGAGTTCTGTATCTCAGCCTTGTTGGGTGCAGTGGGTGCTGTCAAGGGGTGCTGTGAATGAACCAGGAAGTGCTAGCAGGCCATGTGGGCAGAAGCACTTTCAGGTTGGACAATATATAAAAGGACCTTATACACAGTCAAGGAGCCAGAGTCGATTGGAAGGTGGACAAAGATTGCTGGGAGGTGTGGAGCAGAAAAGACAGAAATAGAAAGAAAGAATAATTGTGGGCAGTGTTGCTCATTTACTTGTGGCTGTGGGGGTGGAGAGCACTGAAGAATTTAAAAAAAAGAAAAAAACAAATCTTGGTGCTTTTAACTTGTGTCCTCAGTGTCTGCCTGTTGGGTTGAAGGAGCAACAGTGCCCTCTAGTGTTCACAATGGATTCAAAACCAGAATTATGCATAATCCAAAAGAAAGGAACAAACCTTAATGCCGAAACAGCTATAAAAAAGATTGCTGTTTCTTGGATGCTGCAGTAGTAAATGTCTACTGATAATGAACTTAAAATGAACAGGAAAGAAAATGGGGATAACAAATACATGATACAGAACTGCAAAATTTGTAAACACTATTTAATCGATACAAGGTAGAAAGAATTTAAAAAAAAGCATAATTAACAACTTAGAACATGTACGCATGGAAAAACATTCAGGTGCGTTTTGAAGGCTGCTCATTCATTGTACCTGTCAATGGACTATGTTGACTGTAGAACATTTTTCATTCCATTTTGGGGTTGTGGTGGCCAAAGGCCTCAAAGACCATGTTCACTCACACACTTGCATAAGCGCAAACAAACATACACAAGCACCCCATATTCATATACAGAGACTTTGCAATTGAAAATTAAAACTAACAAAAGATAGTAAAACTTTAATTTATTCCTTCTTTGCTTGAGGTAATATAGCCATTATAATTTTTAATGAATTGGGACTTGGAAAGCTATTCATTTATGGGAATGACAGAATTGATATGCAGACTTTATTGGAGTGAATGATGGTGTGACAACGCGGGTCCTGCTCTATGCTCCCACCTCTCTTTTGGGAGCCTCTCGAAACCACCATTGGTAATGTAACCGGATGAACTGGCAGATGGGGACAAATCACACTTGTAGCAAGGGGATGGTGTAAAAGTTCAAAAGTGATTTTATTAAAATCAAACACAAAACCAAACAGGGTTCATAGTGCAGTGCGCCATAGTTCAATAAATAAATAATCCATAAAAATGAGAAGTGATAACTGGAGGTTAAAATCCCAAATAAATCCATTAAAATGAGGTTAAAATCAATAGGCTGAAAGCTGTCTTTTTTTTAAAAAAAAAAAACGTTGTCTTTTCCATTTAGCTGGCGGCTCCCCTGCTTACCCCATATGCTTCTCACCCTATCTGCAGGAGCAGCTTACCTTACTTTTGTCCGGTTGCCTTCCATCCCCTGGCTCCATACAGCTCATCCACTGGACTGAGACTCTGGTCCCCAACAACCAGGGACCTTACACAGGGGCTCACTCTCCGAAACTTGCCTGACTCCCACTGCCCTCTGCTGCCTTACACGTTGAGCCAACCACCGTCTTAGTCACCCCAGCTCCTTGGAATTGCTCAGCGGGAATGACTGCTGCTTACTGCCCATGAGTATCGGCCAAACACTTCTTCCGAGGCTCTACTCCCAGCTGCCTGCTCACTCAATCCTACACTGGTTCTCCGCACCTCCTGTCACTGTCTTCTTCCTCCTCCTTCTTCTCCTCTTACCGCCACTGTTTCTCTGATCTTTTCCTTCCGTTTTCCCCCCTCTCTCTATATCTATCTATCTCTTATGAGGGGACATTCAGGAAAAAAAGATTGGTTCGTAAATGTATACATTGGTTCAGATATATATATCGGTTCAGATACATTAGTTTGAATATATACATTGTTTTTAATACATCTGTTCAGATATATATTTTGGTTCAAATATATACATTGATTGGGATATATTGGTTGAGATATATACATCGGTTTGAATACATCCGGCCAGATATATACATTGGTTTAGATACATTGGTTGAGATATACAGTAATCCCTCATTATATCGCGCTTCGACTTTCGCGGCTTCACTCTATCGCGAATTTAATATGAAAGCATAACTAAATATATAACGCGGATTTTTCGCTGCTTCGCAGGTTCTGTGGACAATGTGTCTTTTTTACTACATTTACATGCTTCCTCAGTGGGTTTGCCCAGTTGATTTCATACAGGGGACACTATTGGCGGATGACTGAGAAGCTAACCAATCAGGGCACGCAGTTAAGTTCCTGCCTGCTAAATGCAGTGTTAACCAGCAAGTCTCGTCTCACTCATTCAGCATCAACGTGTTTCTCTGTGTAAAGAGTTGTGCTCTTTTGTGTTCATCTTTGTGCATAGTCAAGCCCTTTATTATGGCTCCAAAACGATCTGCTACTGCTTCAGGGGCCGTGCCCAAACGCAAACGGAAGATGTTAACAATTGCCAAAAAGGTAAACGTTTTGGATTTGTTGAAGGCTACGATTCTTTTTATTTAAAAAGTAGGAAAGGAATATAAGATCTATGGCCGTAGTGTCCTTTTAACCAGGGTGCAAAACGAGTTGTAAGTGGATGTAATAAGGCAGTAGTCTGGATGGAATCTGCTTTAGGGATTTGCATTGAAGACTGCCAGAAGAAGAACAATGGCAGTGCTACAAAATCGCCTGAAGTGGCTACTTTGGAAGAACTGTAACGCTCTCCTTTGTTGTGCAGTAAAATTAAACTCATTGTTATCGGACAAGTCATCGTGTCATTGTTGGTGAGTAACCATAATTAATTTTCTACTTACAGTACTTAGTGCATGTACGTACGTTTAGTGTCACTGTACACACATTTACTGTATACTATTTTTCTTGTGTTGTACGTATTTATTGCTGGTGGCCTGTCTGTCGTAATGGCTGTAACATATGTGATATCGGAGACACTCAATATCTTTAAAATAATATTTAGGTTTCAATGACTCTTACCTAATATCTAAAAGAATACAAAGGAATTAGGCTGTATAACTCTGCGGGGAATATTTATAAACAGTGTGGGAGAGTTTATAAGGGCTTAAAATATATAAAAATAACCATACAAACATATGGTTTTACTTCGCGGATTTTCACCTATTGCAGGGGAGTCTGGAACGCAACCCCCGCGATCGAGGAGGGATTACTGTATATAAATTGGTTTGCATAGATCCTTTCTAATATATATACATTGGTTGAGATACATCCGTTCAGATATATACATTGGTTTGAATACATCCGTTCAAATATATACATTGGTTGAGATATATATATTGGTTGATATACATTGATTTAAATATATATATTGGTTAAAATAGATTGGTTTAGATATATACATCAGTTCAGATACATCCGTTCTGATGTATATATATTGGTTCAGATAGATCCGTTCAGATATATACATTGGTTGGGATTTATGGGCAGGCACAACGCAGCCACCCATGTTTAGCATCTCCCTTTCGCTTCATCATTACTTCAACACTATTGTAATTATTGTGCACATTGTATACAAGTAGCATATGCCTGTCTGTCGCGTTTTGTTTCGTAAGCCCTCGTGCTTAGAGGTCCACGATTTAAAAGCACTTTTTTTTCCTTTCATTATTTAAAACACTCGCACAGATACCCGCCTCTTACGCCACGCTCCGTCCCGCCCCGGCTCATTGTACCCGCCTCACTCGCTCCCTCTTGTCCCACCCATGACAGATTCTTCTCAAAAGCAGAGTTACCAGAAAGCATTAATCGCAACCACAGTACGTCCCATTTTCTCACCTCATGAGGCGCTGGTTTATCATTGGTGGAAAGCCGCCCGGTGATATCTGCTATTCCGTATTGGCAGCATTTCATTAAAGGGCGATCTGCTTCAGCAAGGAACTTAGTCCTGTTTGCTGAAAGGATGTTATGGAGGAAAACACTGGAGTTGCTCCGTTTCTTTAAATGTTGATCAGGGATCAAAATGACCAGAATATTCCCGCTTCACAAATAACTGATGTTTAACTGTTTTTATAGTAAAACTAAAAAAACCACACACAAGCACGTACACGCTCACAAACACACTCAAACTCGCAAATTGTGGGTCGTACCTGCAACTGACTAAACGTATCTGTTAAGGGCGATTATTTTTTCACCCCATAAAACAGATTCTTCTCAAAAGCTTAGTTACCAGGAAGCATTGATAGCAACCGCAGTACCTCTAATTTTTCACCTCAACAGACGCTAGTTTATCATTGACCGAAAGCCGCCCGGTGATTTCTGTTATTCCGTATTGGCAGCATTTCATTAAAGGGCAATCTTTTTCAGCAAGGAACTTAGTCATGTTTTCTGAAAGGATGTTATGGAGTTAAACACTGGAATAGCGCTGTTTCTTCTGAATGTTTATCAGTGATCAGGGACCAGAATGATCAGAATATTCCTGCTTCACAAATAACTGATGTCTGTTTTTATTGTAAAACTGAGAAAACCACACACACACGCTTACACAACAAAGTTAGAAAGCAGCGCGGTGATTTCTATTATTCCTTATTGGCAGCATTTTATTTAAAGATGATTCACGTCAACAAGGTGAAAGAGTCTCTTATTTTGACAGGGTGATTTTTTTTTAGGCTTAAGCATTTTTGATTGACTTACAAAAGAAAACAGCTATTACTTACCCTCTTTGCTTCAAATTGTCTTTTTAAAAAAACTTTGATATAATTTGTTTATGACAGCATAAAATAACAAAAGTAGTGCTCAAAATTATAATGCGCGTATGTAACAGGAAGAGGTGGTGGTAAGAGTAAGATTGCTGACTCGCAGTTAAGTGATCACTGGTTTGTGTCCGCAGGGCTTCCTTTCTGTTATTTTATTTATTTATTTTTACAAATTGCTTTGAGTAGTAAGAAAGGTGCTAAAAAAACGTAAGGAATTAATAACAATAATAATAATAGTATTATTATTATTCTTTATTATACGTGTGAATGCATGATCAAATTCAGCCGCTGCATAGTGGGGTATGAATAGGGACAATATACCACGAGTTCATTGAAATAATTACACAGCAAGGTGCACACGCAATGCAAACATAATGTGTATATTATTAAAGTAAAAGTTCATATAAATTAATTATATACAACTTCATAACACTTTGAGAGATGTCAACTGTTTAAAATGCACGAAATTATACATGTATTGCTTTATAGTCCACACATAGTGTATGTATATTATTAAAATAATGATGTAAAAATCCTATAAAATGGTATAGAATCTGCGTCGTAGACTTATTTTGTGTCAAATTTCTTCAAAGAAGTTTTTAATTAGTTTGCTTTAAAAAATCTTACGGCAAACATGTGAACCGTTGAAAATCGCTGATCTTAATCAATTTGTTTTAACGCATGCTCCGTGCAAAATGCTGTCATATCTGTTAGTAAACATGCACGCGCAGCGATGTTCCTGATGTCTGTGTTCTAAAGCTACAGGTAAATTAAACGCTATTGACGTTTTACGGGGTGCTTTGTGATTGAGGGCGGACAGTAAACTTTGTTAAAATGATATCGAAAAATACCAGTCGTCAGTTGTGTTTTCAGTCGTTTTGGCGTGTTTACTGTTCTGTTACCAAAAAATTCTTCAACGGGGCTCATCAACAAAGAAACGTGGATAGTAAGATTTAGTAAAATATCAGTAATAATAACATTGCTCAACACCCAGTAACACTTTACAAAGACATTTAAAAGACAACTCGTTAAAATAAATGTAGCAATCCATTGTCATGCTATAACTGACATTTTGCTCTTAAACATTTACGCAGGTGGTTTTCCCTGGGAATAAAGTGGGAAAAATCCATGGGAAATGTTTTGTTGTTGAACTCAAATCTCACCTTCGCCATGTGAGTCATTAGAACTATTGGAATGAAAACGCATGTCTCATCCACTGGTCGGGACGCTCGTTTTCCATGGCTGCTGTAAAGCCGTAAAATGTGTGCCCTCTGACTGCTGATTACAAAATGAACACCAGAGAGGTAAAAATATGTAAAATTGATTGTAAAAGGTTGTAGATATAGTTTTCGATATAATCTTCTCCACTATGTGTCTGCATCCTATTCCCTATCAGGCAACACTCATTTCCATGGCTGGAGCAGATCCATGGGCTTGTGTGCACCCTGTCTGCTGCTTTCAAAATGAACCCTGGTTAACTAATATTATCTGAAATCCATGGTAAAAGATTGAGGAAAGTCTTCAACATCATTTTCAAGTCCCCTCTCCACTCAAAGGGACACTCACTTCTACAGCTGAGCTTTTGTGTCAGAGTTGTGAGCCCCAACTGTTGCTTGCAGAATGAACATTAGACAATTGTTATTGGATTGGCTGTTTTTTTCATTATATTAATATTAATTTATTTATTCATTCAGCCTCTGTTAAAAAAAAGAAGCACATTTTCCCTTAGAGGACAAGTAAAGTTCTATCTATCTGAAATATATGAGACTTGGAAAAATTAATATTATTTGTCAAATGAAGTACCAAATATCCACTGATACACATTTGTAGGAGAAGTCAATTAAAGAGTCCGACAAACAGCAACTGAGATATTAAAACGTTTTATTGAATCTGTTCTGACAATTAGTCTTTTAATTAAAATAATGATTATAATTTTCAGAAAATGTAGCCATTTTAATGTCAGCATAAAACCAGGCCAGTAACATCTTTGTGAAATAATATCAGCAGTTTTATAAATTCCAGAATGTACACCGATAGCACTGGCATGAACTTCCTTACAAGTATTCTTTGTCTCCTAAACTCAACAAATAACTTTCATATTCCTCCTGTTGCCCTGCTTGTCTTTTTTGACAATAGTAAAGGTCATCCCCTTGAAAAAATTATATTCATGCAGCAATTAATAATATGGTTATAATGTAAAACTCTTCAAACAAACCTGCAAAATGTACCTTTTCTTTGTTTAAGTTGACTTCTTCAATGGATCTAACACTTACAACATGGGGCACTACAACACACATACACAAATATCTTTTAGTATTGTTTTAATATAGCCTTGAAAATTGTTAGTATCTGTCCTCTATCCAAGCCACCCATTTACAAAAGAGATTTACAGGCTTGGGCCAGAAGACAAAAAATGAGACGGAAAGAAATGCCAGTCTAGTGCTTGCCACACTGACGCTCGCTCATACTACTACAATTTAAAAGTGCCACCCAACCTGATGCCAACTCTTTCAGATGGGTAGTGAAACCCGGAAAATGTATTAATGGATACAGGAAAAAAGTTGAAAGACTTATTCTGACAGTGACCAAGTTGAGGATTGTTGATCTGTGAAGTGGCAGTAAAAATAAAAAAAAAATTAAAAACCTGATTACAAAATATATCAAGAAAACTCAAAAGGTTTGATTAATTTATGAAAACTCCATAGAATACTTTCTAATACATGTTTTTCCTTCAACAGTCATGCTAATGTCAGAATGTGTGTGTTTTATCACCTATACTTTGTGCACATATTGAAGCTGTTTTATGGAAAACCAACGTTGATGGACTGAAAGCCAGAAGTCTACGTGACCATCATCTTTAGGTCCTTTCATGAAAACCCTAAATACAAAGAGGACTGTTTGACTAATTTTAGGTAGATTGCCCAGAGGGGACTGGGCGGTCTCTTGGTCTGGAACCCCTACAGATTTTATTTTTTTCTCCAGCCTTTGGAGTTTTTTTTTTGTTTTGTTTTTTCTGTCCACCCTGGCCATCGGATCTTACTCTTGTTCTATGTTAATTAATGTTGACTTATGTTTATTTTTTATTGTGTCTTCTATTTCTCTATTCATTTTGTAAAGCACTTTGAGCTACATTTTTTTGTATGAATATGTGCTATATAAATAAATGTTGATTGATTGATTGATTGAAAATGCAAGCACACGAGTAAATAATTATCAGCGGTTACAATTTAAATGTATATTTGCAGTATATACTGTATCCTGAAATGCCAAATTAGAAATGAGAAGATGATGAAAAGTTATTTTTTGTTTAATATACTTTAAACAAACTGATCACAAAATTTCCTAATCCGTTTGACTTTGTTGGTACCCTAGAGTGGCACATATCTTGAAGAAGTCCTATCAGGTTTATTTGGATTTTAAAAAACCTAAATAAATAAATAATACTATCTTACATTTATAGCATTTTTCTGGCTACTCACAGCGATTTTCATAGACATACTTAAAAAAAAGACAGTGTAAGCACTTGATTTTTTTTTTAATTAGTGGATGAGTAAGGACATAGTAGACAAAAAAGTGATATAGAAGACTTCCTTCAATCTCTTAAAATAAACTGTGGACAGTTTTGTAATTCCAGTATTAATTTACAAGCAGAAGACAGGGGGCACACATTTCTACAGCATAGACCAAGCTGTGGAAATAAGTGTCTCCTCTGCTAGAAAAGATTAAGAGACACACTCGATATGAAAACGTTATAAAGGACTGTCTGATAGGCTTATTAAAGAAACTGTGCACAATTTTAACTGCCTGGTGTTCATTTTGTAATGGACCACTTGTGGACGAAATCTCAGACCCGACAGCAGGTGCGGTTATAAAGCAGCTTTATTTTCAGAGTCACGATGAGAAGAGTTTCAGAAAAGCAGACAATCAAATGTACATGACAGCGTCAGGGCTCTTCTGAACCCCGTCTGTTGGGTGGGGTCCAGTTTTATACCCCTAGAATGCGTGATTTAATATCATTATAAAACGTAACAGTCAACACTTTATTATACACAAACCTTGAGCCCCTTCAATGTCCCTTATGCAACTTGATTTCTTGGCCCCTTTTGTTATGGCGTTCAGATGTACGTTAAGGGAAAACGTGATAAGGCAGACTCATGGGTGGAATGCTCAGACCTTGAGTTCTTTGCACAAACATTTTTCTGTTAGCTAAAACAAAGCATGCTGTTACATGGTTTTGTAAAGCTTACTTCTCAGACATGAATTAGTACAAGGGAACGAAGAGAACATTCGTCTTCCACACACTGTAGATGAGGAATTAAAATTAAAATACATTTGATGAGTTTTAATCTCCCATGAAAAACGGTGCACAGAACTCCTATGTGTTTTATAGGATAATTGCACCTACTGTGAAAATGAGATTCCTCTCCAATTTACAGGGGTGAAGGGTGGGTGTGATAGGAAATGTATTTATTTATTTATATAGAACTATTTCATTCCAATAGTTTTAATGACTCACATGGCGGAGGTGAAATTTGAATTCAACAACAAAACATTTCCCGTGTTTTTTTCCCACTTTTTTATTCCCAGGGAAAACCACCTGTGTAAATGTTTAAGAGCAAGCTGTCACTTATAGCATGACAATGGATTGCTACATTTATTTTAACGATTTGTCTTTTAAATGTCTTTGTAAAGTGTTACTGGGTGTCGAGCAATGTATTATTATTACTGATATTTTACTAAATCTTACTATCCACGTTTCTTTGTTGATGAGCCCCGTTGAAGATTTTTTTGGTAACAGAACAGTAAACACGCCAAAACGACTGAAAACACAACTGACGACTGGTATTTTTCAATATCATTTTAACAAAGTTTACTGTCCGCCCTCAATCGCAGAGCACCCCGGTAAAACATCAATAGCGTTTAATATACCTGCAGCCTTAGAACGCAGACATCAGGACATCGCTGCGCGTGCATGTTTATTAACAGATATGACAGCATTTTGCACGGAGCATGCGTTAAAACAAATTGATTAAGATCAGCGATTTTCAACGGTTCACACGTTTGCCGTAAGATTCTTAAAAGCAAACTAATTAAAAACTTCTTTGAAGAAATTTGACACAAAATAAGTCTACAACGCAGATTATATACCATTTTATAGGATTTTTACTTCATTGTTTTAATATACATACACTATGTGTGGACTATAAAGCAATACATGTATAATTTTGTGCATTTTAAACAGTTGACATCTCTCAAAGTGTTAAGAAGTTGTATATATTTAATTTATATGAACCTTTACTTTAATAATACAGTAATCCCTCGCTATATCGCACTTTGACTTTCGCAGTTTCATTCTATCGCGGATTTTAAATGTAAGCACATCTAAATATATATCACAGATTTTTCGCTGGTTTGCGGATTTCTGCAGACAGTGGGTCTTTTAATTTATGCTACACGCTTCCGCAGTTTGTTTGCCCTGTTGATTTCATACAAGGGACGCTATTGGCGGATGGCTTAGAAGCTACCCAATCAGAGCATGTATTACATATTAACTAAAACTCCTCAATGCTATAAGATATGCTTCCCTCGCGGAGCTTGATTGTTTGCTTGTCTCTGCCTCTCTCTCACACTCTTTTGACATTCTCTGCGCCTGACGGACGGGCTGTTTGCACAGAGGCTGTTTGCTTAAAAGATACTGACGCTCCTCTAAAAAATGCCGACAAACTTAAAAGCACACGTATTGATTTTTTGATTGTTTGCTTTTCTTTGCAAGCGCTCTCTCCCTCTGAAATTCTCTGCTCCTGAAGAGAAGAAGATCTATTTGCATTCTTTTAATTGTGTGAAAGAACTGTCATCTCTGTCTTGTCATGGAGGACAGTTTAAACTTTTGACTAAAGGGTGTTATTTCATGTCTAGAGGGCTCTAATAATGTTAACAGTGATGGAGAGTTTATAAGGGCTTAAAATATATAAAAATAACTACACAAACATATGGTTTCTACTTCGTGGATTTTCATCTATCGCGGGGGGTTCTGGAACGCAACCCCCGCGATCAAGGAGGGATTACTGTATACACATTATGTTTGCATTGCGTGTGCACCTTGCTGTGTAATTATTTCAATGAACTCGTGGTATATTGTCCCTTTTCATACCCCACTACGCAGCGGCTGAATTTGATCATGCATTCACACGTATAATAATTAGAACTGATCAGAACAATTAGAACAATAATATTATTGTTATTAATTCCTTAAGTTTTTATAGCACCTTTCTTACTACTCAAAGCAATTTGTAAAAATAAATAAATAAATAAATAAATAAAATAACAGAAAGGAAGCCCCCCGGACACAAACCATTATTTAACTGCGAGTCAGCAATCTTACTCTTACCACCACCTCTTCCTGTTACATACGCGCATTATAATTTTGAGCACTACTTTTGTTATTTTATGCTGTTATAAACAAATTATATCAAAGTTTTTTTAAAAAGACAATTTGAAGCAAAGAGGGTAAGTAATAGCTGTTTTCTTTTGTAAGTCAATCAAAAATGCTTAAGCCTAAAAAAAGATCGCCCTGTCAAAATAAGAGACTCTTTCACCTTGTTGACGTGAATCATCTTTAAATTAAATGCTGTCAATAAGGAATAATAGAAATCACCGCGCTGCTTTCTAACTTTGTTGTGTACGTGCATGTGTGTGGTTTTCTCAGTTTTACAATAAAAACAGACATCAGTTATTTGTGAAGCAGGAATATTCTGATCATTCTGGTCCCTGATCACTGATAAACATTCAGAAGAAACAGCGCTATTCCAGTGTTTTACTCCATAACATCCTTTCAGCAAGCACGACTAAGTTCCTTGCTGAAAAAGATTGAACCTTTAATGAAATGCTGCCAATACGGAATAACAGAAATCACCGGGCGGCTTTCGGTCAATGATAAACCAGCGTCTGTTGAGGTAAAAAAATGTTAGAGGTACTGCAGTTGCTATCAAATCTTCCCGGTAACTAAGCTTTTGAGAAGAATCTGTTTTATGGGGTGAAAAAATAATCGCCCTTAACAGATACGTTTAGTCAGTTGTACGTACGACCCATGATTTGCGAGTTTGAGTGTGTGTGTGAGCGTGTACGTGCTTGTGTGTGTTTTTTTTACGTTTTACTATAAAAACAGTTAAACATCAGTTATTTGTGAAGCGGGAATATTCTGGTCATTTTGATCCCTGATCAACATTTAAAGAAATCGAGCAACTCCAGTGTTTTCCTCCATAACATCCTTTCAGCAAACAGGACTAAGTTCCTTGCTGAAGCAAATCGCCCTTTAATGAAATGCTGCCAATACGGAATAACAGATATCACCGGGCGGCTTTCCATCAATGATAAATTAGTGCCTCATGAGGTGAGAAAATGGGACGTACTGTGGTTGCGATTAATGCTTTTTGGGAACTCTGCTTTTGAGAAGAATCTGTCATGGGTGGGACAAGAGGGAGCGAGTGAGGCGGGTACAATGAGTCAGCGGGACGGAGCGCGTGGCAAGAGGCGGTATCTGCGAGTGTTTTAAATAATGAAAGGGAAAAAAAGTGCTTTGAAATCGAGGACCTCCAACCAAAAGGGCTTACGAAACAAAACGCGACAGACAGGCATATGCTACTTGTATACAATGTGCACAATAATTACAATAGTGTTGAAGCAATGATGAAGCGAAAGGCAGATGCTAAACATGGGTGGCCACGTTGTGCCTACCCATAAATCCCAACCAATGTATA
Organism: Polypterus senegalus; assembly: GCF_016835505.1. NCBI lineage: Eukaryota > Metazoa > Chordata > Cladistia > Polypteriformes > Polypteridae > Polypterus > Polypterus senegalus. The sequence goes on along the minus strand of NC_053156.1, from coordinate 185,194,844 downwards.
CAGTATATCTGAACGGATCTATCTGAACCGATGTATATATCTAAACCAATCTATTTTAACCAATATATATATTTAAATCAATGTATATCAACCAATATATATATCTCAACCAATGTATATATTTGAACGGATGTATTCAAACCAATGTATGTATCTGAACGGATATATCTCAACCAATTTATATATACTGTATTAGAACGGATCTATGCAAAACAATTTATATATATCTCAACCAATGCATCTAAACCAATGTATATATCTGGCCGGATGTATTCAAACCGATGTATATATCCCAACCAATGTATATATCTGAACCAAAATATATATCTGAACGGATGTATTAAAACCAATGTATATATTCAAACCAATGTATCTGAACCGATATATATATATCTGAACCAACGTATATATTTACGAACCAATCTTGTTTTCCTGAACGGCCCCTCATAATATCTATATCTATATCTATATCTACTGTATATATATATATATATATATATATATATATATATATATATATATATATATATATATATATATATTATTTATTTATATATAATATAAAATGGGGACCTGGCACAGGTTTGGTGATTAGCAACTCCCAGCATTAATTATCGACACACTTGTGCATTTCAGTGCGGAAACACCTACGCCAGTATCACACCCGGGAACTGACCCGGTGCTCTGTTGCTGGTATGGCTGGTCACCCTAGTAAATTGTATTATCAGTGAAATAGTGAATCATTATCTGCAGATAATGGAGCTGTGAGGTGGGTTTACTGTAAAATTAATACTGAGTAAATTTACTCTGTGCATAAAAGCTTGCACACCTCAGGGTCCTTTATTCCTGGATATAGATAACCTTTTGTTTTCCTTGCTTGTATTTTATATTTTTATGATTGGGAAGTTAATTTGAATTAACTGTTATGAGTTAAAGCATTGGGAGGGCTGATGTGCTGACACACTGGCTCTTTTTTGCTTGCGGTCAAGCTGTGAACACTCATGCAACATCTGGCACATGCTCACTCAGCCAATGACAGTGACTTCCTACTCATGCAAGCTGTTGGTGTTCATTTACTTGTAGTAGTGATCTGTTCACTGTCAGTAGCAGCTATTGAAGGAGAATTGTCAAGTTGAGGAGCATGCACTAGTACCCACTACACCATGAAACAACTTGGGATCCCAGTTGGAAACCCCCCCAGACAGTCCAGTCCCATCCTCTGGAAATGATCCCCCATATGCCGCAGCCAGGTGTTACATGAGCGCCCCCTTGGCCTGGTCCAGCTACTCGGATCCCCAACAATGAGGATCTTACGAGCTGGATCACCCTCGGGGAAACGCGCCACATGGTCGTAGTGCCGTAACTGACGCACCCTCACAATGCGGGTAATGTGCCTCATTCGGGACTCCATGAGCAACCGCTCATTCGACACAAAGTCAAACCAATGGTACCCAAGGATTTTCCGGAGAGACAAAGTACCAAAGGAGTCCAGTCTTCATCTCAGGTCACTTGATAGCGTCCATGTCTTGCAACCATATAGCAAGACAGTAAGCACCATGACAACAACAACATTTATTTATATAGCACATTTTCATACAAATTATGCAGCTCAAAGTGCTTTACATGATGAAGAAAGAGAAAAAAGACAAAATAAATAAAAATTAGAATAAGGGAACACTAATTAACATAGAAAAAATGTAAGGTCCGATGGCCAGAGAGGAGAGAAAATGCAAAAACTCCAGACGGCTGGAGAAAAAAATTAAAATCTGCAGGGGTTCCAGGCCACGAGACCTCCAAGCCCCTCTAGCCATTCTACCTAACATAAATGACCTCAATCAGTCCTCATGGTATTCTGGGTTCTCATGGAAGAACTTGATGATGATGGTCATGTGGACTTCTGGCCTTTAATCCATCAATGAAGGGACTTCACAGTGCTTTGATCAGGTGGTGGTGGCGCAAGTTGCCACCCCAGAAAACCGGAAAAAGAACAGAAGAGAAAGTACGGGTTAGTATGGATTTTGGAGCCACCATGAATAATAATGATAGTTTAATCCTGATGCTCTGTATATTCAGTTAATTAAGATGAAGCTATGAGAAAGCCATGTTAATGTGTTTTCTGCAGTGTTTTAAAGTGCTCCACTGTGTTAGCCTGGCGAATTCCTATTCATAACAGCAGAAGGCCACTTCGCCACTTTTAAGTTTAGCTCTTGGAATTCTAAGCAGACACTCATTTGAAGATCTAAGGTTACGATTTGGAGTGTAAGACATTCAGAAATATTGGATGGAGCGAGATTATTTAAGCCTTTGTAAACTATAAGCAGGATTTTAAAGTCAATTCTAAATGATACAGGTAACCAATGTATTGACATCAAAACTGGAGAGATGTGCTCGGATTTTCTTTTCCTAGTTAAGATTCTAGCAGCTGCATTCTGCACTAGTTGCAACCGATTTATGTCTTTTTTTGGGTAGTTCTGAGAGGAGAGCATTACAGTAACCTAGTCGACTGAAAACAAAATTGTGGATTAATTTCTCAGCATCTTGCAATGTTAGAAGGGGTTTAACTTTTGCTATATTTCTTAAATGGAAAAATGCTGTCCTAGTAATCTGATTAATATGTGATTTAAAATTCAGGTCAGAGTCAATAGTTACCCCTAAATTCCTTACCTTCATTTTGATTTTTAATCCTAATGCTTCAAGTTTATTTCTAATAACCTCATTATATCCATTATTGCCAATCACTAAAATTTGGTTTCTCTTTATTTAGTTTGAGAAAATTACTACTCATCCATTCAGAAACACAAGTCATTGTGTCAGTGAATCAAGACACTATTGAGAAGTACAATTGTGTGTCATCAGCATAGCTATGGTAGGTCACTTTATGCCCCGAGATAATCTGACCTAACGGAAGCATGTAAATCGAAAGGAGCAGCGGACCCAGGATAGAGCCTTGTGGAACACCATATAGAATATCATGTGTCTTTGAAGTATAATTACCACAACTTACAAAGAATTTTCTACCTGCCAGGTAGGATTCAAACCAATTTAAGACACTACCAGAGAGGCCCACCCATTGACTAAGGTGATTTCTAAGAATATTGTGATCAATGATATCAAATGCGGCACTCAAATCTAAAAGGATATGAACAGATAAACGGCCTCTGTCTGCATTTACCCGCAAGTAATTTACTACTTTAATGAGTGTAGTTTCTGTAATGGTGTTGTGTTTTTTTTTTTGTTATTTTTTTTTTTTTTTTTTCTTTTTTCTGAAACCCAATTGAAACTTATCAAGAATAGCATGTTTATTGAGGTGGTCATTAAGCTGCATAATGACTGCCTTCTCTAGAATTTTACTTAAAGGCAGGTTAGAAATAGGTCTAAAATTTTCAAAAGCAGATGAGTCAAGATTATTTTTCTTGAGCAGGGTTTTAACTATAGCAGTGTTAAGACAGTCTGGGAAGACCCCCATATCTAATGACGAGTTTACTATGTCAAGAATACTATCAATTAGCACGCCCGATACTTTGAAAAAACTTGTTGGTATTGGTCAAGGATGCTGGTGGAGGGTCCCAGTTGAGAAATTAGGACTCTAAAGACTCAGACATTTTGCATAGATATTGAGAGTTCCACACACCCTTTCCAGTGACCTCATGAGTCATAAGACCCTGGCTGAATCATAACTGCTATAGTAGTTTAATATGTACAGTATTTGCTTAATGTAGATAGACAGGTTCAATTCATATTTACTGTTAAAGATACTGTCACATCCATTCTTCTGATTGTTCATCATGCATTATAAGCTTCTTTATCTGTACTTGCTGTGTTTTAGAAAGCATTTATTCCCATATATGTGCATTTTCTCTTTTATGGGTTTTATTGTTTTTGAATGTATTAGTTTTGTGTTATTTCTATAACATTTGTCATTTAATATTTACTGCACCTTTTTGAGTTATTTATTTTCCTTGTTTTCTGGGGGTGGAACCCCAAGAGGCAACACAAACATAAATCTCCCTACACTTTTATATTCTGGTGGTTCAGACGGCTTCCCTCAGGTTTTCACTGGGGGTCATTTGGAATTTTATTATATTGTGTTTTGTGATACTCTGAACTTTTTATGGAGCTATTGCTTCTGTTATTGGTTGTCTGCGTTTGGAATATGTATTGAGAATGATTTTGCTTTGGACTGCTTTTTATGTAGTTCCTTTGTGTTCTATTTTTGTTTTGCTATTCTTTGCTTTACAGTTACCTTCTTCCTTTGGCATTTTTTAAAATATTTTATGACTTTCATAGTCTTTTTAAACTTTAAAAGCCATCTTATAGTTTTAGGGCCTGCTTAGGTCAAAGGCTGCCTACTTGGAGTTTAGAATCATCACAGTGTCATGACTAGGGAGTCCCAAAACCACAGGTCTCAAAAGCACTTTCAATGGTTGGCCGCTTCTCCTTTTGGCTGCTCCCATTATGGGCTGCCACAGCAGATCATCACATCTTCCTGTCCTCTGGATCTTGCTCTATTACACCCATCACTTGCATGTCCTCTCTCATCACATCCATAAACCTTCTCTTAGGCCTTCCTCTTTTCCTTTTGCCTGGCAGATCTAGCCTCAGTATCTTTTTCCCAATACACTTGGCATCTCTCCTCTGCACATGTCCAAACCAACGCAATCTCACCTCTCTGCCTTTGTCTCCAAACCGTCCAACATGAGCTGACCCTCTAATGTACTCATTTCTAATCCTGTCCATCTTGATCACACCCAATACAAATTTTAGCATATTTAACTCTGCCACCTCCGGCTCTGTCTCCTGATTTTTGTTTAGTGCCACTGTCTCCAACCCATATAGCAAAACTGGACTCTCTACCATCCTGTAGACCTTCCCTTTCACTCTTGCTGATAACAACCTGTCACCAATTATTCCTGACATTTTTTTCCACCCATTCCACCCTGCCTACACTAGTTTTTCACTGTTGATCCCAAGTATTTAAACTCATCCATTTTTGACAGCTCCACTCTCTGCATCCTCCCCATTCCACTGACCTCTCTCTCATTTACACAAATATATTTTGTTTTGTTCCTACTGACCTTCATTCCTCTCATTTCTAGAGCATATATTCACCTCTCCAGGGTCTCCTTAACGTGCTCCCTACTCTTGCAACAGATTACAATGTCATCAACAAACATCATAGTCCACAGTGACTCCTGTATAATCTCATCTGTGAACTTGTCCATCACCATTGCAAATAAGAAAGGGCTCAGAGCCAATCCCTGATGTGATCCCACGGTGCATCTGTCACGCCTGTCACAGATCTCACCACTGTCACACTTCCCTTGTACATATCCTGTACAACTCTTACAAACTTCTGCCATTCCTGATTTTCTCATACAATACCACAACTCCTCAAGACCTCCTGTCATATGCTTTCTCCAGGTCCACAAAGACACAATGTAACTCCTCCTGGCCTTCTCTATACTTCTCCATCAACACTGTCAAAATTTCACTGTCTCTATGGAAAAAAATAAGACTTGCATAGATGGTCAACCCTTCATCTCACTTTAGCTGGAAGAATTAACATTATTAAGATGAATAGCCTTCCTAAGTGTCTCTTTATTTCAGAACATTCCAATATACTGTACATCAATAAATCATTTTTTAAGAAATCAGATTCAACCATAACCTAATTTATTTGGAATTCAAAACATCCATGTATCTAAAGAGTGACCCTACAAAGACCTAAAGCAGAAGGTGGCATGGCTCTACTTAACTTTCAATTTTATTACTGTGCAGCAAATATACAATCTATAAAAACCTGGATTTGGACAGAAATAGATGAACATACATAGGCTTACTTGGCAAAAGAAATAAAATCCTGCAGTACATATTTTATATTCTTTGCTTTGTACCCAATAGATACTGTAGATACTTTATTAATTCCAAGGGGAAATTCACATACTCCAGCAGCAGCATACTGATTAAAAAATATTAAATTAAAGAGTGATAAAATTGCAGGTAAAACGAACAATAACTTTGTATAATTTTAACGTTCCACCCCCCTGGGTGGAACTGAAGAGTCGCATAGTGTTGGGGGTGGAATGATCTCCTCAGTCTGTCAGTGGAGCAGAGCAGTGACAGCAGTCTGTTGCTGAAATTGCTCCTCTGTCAGGAGATGATACTGTTCAGTGGATGCAGTTGATTCTCCATGATTGACAGGAGCCTGCTCAGCACTCATCACTCTGCCACAGATATCAAACTGTCCAGCTCCATGTCTACAACAGAGCCTGTCTTCCGTACCAGTGTGTCCAGGCGTGAGGCATCCCTCTTCTTTATGCTGCCTCCCCAGCACACCACAGCGTAGAAGAGGGCACTCGCCACAACCGTCTGATAGAACATCTGCAGCATCTTATTGCAGATGTTGAAGGACGCCAGTCTTCTAATGAAGTATATTCAGCTCTGTCCTCTCTTGCACAGAGCATCATTATTGGCAGTCCAGTCCAATGTATCATCCAGCTGCACTCCCAGGTATTTATAGGTCTGCACACAGTCACCTCTGAATATCACAGGGTCCAAGAGGGGCCTGGGTCTCCTAAAATCCACCACCAGCTCCTTGGTTTTGCTGGTGTTCAGGTGTAAGTGGTTTGAGTCGCACCATTTGACAAAGTCCTTGATTAGGTTCCTGTACTCCTCCTCCCCACTCCTGATGCATTCCAAAATAGCAGTGTCGTCCGCGAACTTTTGCATGTGGCAGGACTCCAAGTTGTATTGGAAGTCCGATGTATATAGGCTGAACAGGACCGGAGAAAGTACAGTGGCGCTCCTGTGTTGCTGACCACAATGTCAGACCTGCAATTCCCGAGACGCACATACTGAGGTCTGTCTGTAAGATAGTCCACGATCTATGCCTCCAGGTATAAATCTACTCCCATCTCTATCAGCTTGTCCCTAAGGAGCAGAAGTTGGATGGTGTTTGTTGTGATGTGGGATTTTGCATATAACTTGATAAATGTTTTGTATGTCTTTATTTATAATTTAGGCAAACCAAGTGGTGAGAGGTATTCATGTTTGCCTTCCCCCATCCCCCTTTTTACGACTGTCTCTTTGTAATTTTATGACAGGATTTGGGGGGATGTGTCTTAAACCAGTTTGATCTCCCACACAAAGCCAGGTTAGCTTAACATATGGTCTTGGGGGGGTTGAGGTGTTAAATGTACTATTTCTCGCATTGGTCTGAGATATGGCTGTTTGGAATTGGCTTGTCTCAGAGGCCTTTAAGTACCATGATGTCCTATTGGTTCTAGGAATTGGAGAGAACATCTATAAATGTACTTGCTCAACCACATTCTCTCTCTGACCCACATATGATGGAAGAAGCATCTCTCTTGCTAACCTGTGAGTATGAAGACAACACAATGAAGAGCACAGCTCAGCAGCCATATTGAACAGACATGTGGCTGAAAGCTGAGCACCAACGATGCCTTAACTAGAGACATTTTAAGTAACTGCAAGTCTGTGTGCCACCTGAATTACACATCACCATTTTATCAGGTTGTATGGTTGCCAATATTCAAATGTACTTTGCATTTTGTTATTATTTATGAATATTATCAGTAATACATTATTTTATGTGTAACTTAACTCCTGCTTGTTTTTTACAACATCTATTTGCCTGAGGTTATAGATATAGAAGGGAAGGTAAGGATTAGTTATATAAAATAATATCTTATAAAGAGTGGTAAGTCTGTGAGATTAGGCATTCTAAGGCTACATATTAATAATACAATAGGGGAAAGTAGAGCAATATATATTTCTCTACCAAGATAAAACAATTGGCGTAATCTGCAGGATTTTGGGGTAACCAAGTTTTGCACCCTGTTTGCAAATACTGTTTTGATGTATGTGTTTGTTTATGCATGTGAATTTTAGGGCACCCAGTGTACAAATGCAGTGGAAGTAAAACATTTTTGGTTGCTGAATGGAATATAACCAACAAAGTGTAGAGACTTCATGTGTGTCACAAGGACACCCGCATGTTTGTTAGTGCTGGTCGTAGTGAGTCCCTAATTAAAGTGCTAGGGAGTGGTGAAAGATGCATGCGTCATTCATACGGCATTTAAGTGGTTAAAGTGCTAGGGAGTGATGGGACATGCATTCGTCATTCATACGGTACTTATTCGTTTAGAATCTTTGTGTATGTATGTGTATGTTTGCTTACAGGGGCAAAAGTAGGCCAACCCATAACGAATTTGGCAAATTGTATTAGAGAAAATTGTAGACTTAGAAATGCCTAAGTTCATTTTAAAGTCAGCCATCTTCCAGTGGAGTGGCAGAGGGAAGCAGGCTAAAGCTAGGAAACCTGTAGTTCAGGTAGAGAAAGCAGAAGCTGAGCTGAGTGTGCCACAAAATGGAAGGGGGCTGGAAGGATTAAAAGCAAGAAAACAGAGATCAGGTTTAAAGAAGACAGCTGCTGTTATAAGAGGTTTACTAGCTTGTATTATTGGTAATAAGGAAGATCATGATAAGGAAGAAAATAGCAAAGTGAATGAAAGTGAAAGTTATGGAATGTTGAGTGAGAGTTTTGAAAGATGTAACAGTTGGTGTGATAATTGTGAAGTGTTAGCATGTAGAACACCCGCTGCTAAAGTAGAAAGCAGTGAAAGAAGTGGAAAAAAGAAATGTAAACCGCCCATGGTGAAAGTTAGGGCAATAGTAACCAGATCGGACTGGAACCCTAAAACATGGGTGGGTGACTTACATGAGACAGATGTGTGCTCAGATAAAGAGTGGGAATGTGAGTGTGAGGAAAAGGAGAGAGATGAAAGGAAGGGAAAACAGCAAGGGTGTTTTCTTCCTTTATTCTCCACTGCACCACAATCTCCAGGTAATTCTGAGGTCTGTCCAGTATTTAAAGAACATGCTACACTGATAGATATTTCACCACTGTTAGGAAAGGTAACCAGTGCTGCATTGAAATTTTGATTTAGGACAAAGAGATCAGATAGAAGGCAGAGAAGCTGGTGAGCAATTGTTGACTAGAGGGCATGAACTGGATATTGGCTTAAGGATACTGAGTAAAGAAAGTGTGGAATTTAAACAAAGAACAATGGAAATGAAAGGAATTCAAGTGCTTGTGTGTGAAAAGTCTGAATGTGCTAGTGCAAAAGTGGCTGAGTTGGAAAGAAAGTGCACCAGTTTAGGATTTGGTTTGAATGAAACAGGACAAGCCAAAGAACAAAGGATGGGGGATGGTGCAGCAGGAAGCTCAGCTAGCAAGTCAGGAATGCACAGGGTGTGAGGGTCCTAACAGCTGTGCTAGGGCCAGCAGTAATTAAAAAGCACACACAGGTTCAGTAATTCGAAACCTGACTGACCAGTTGTTCAAAAAGACAGCCTATGAATCTCCATGCAATAAAATGGAGAAAAGTGAGCTGGTCTTTAGTAAAGAACACAGGTCAGTTTTAGCAGAAATGCTGGATTTAGAACTTGGGTTCTGGAGAGGCTTCAGCCCACACTTTCAGGTAGCAGTTACCATACAATAAAAAAAGGACACACAGGCAATGAAAAAAAAAATAGAAGGGTAGCGCAGGAAGACAGGGAAGGGAAAACAGTTATTTCTATTTCAATTTTCTGGCCTTTTGCAATAGTGCTACTTCTATAGTAAGGTTTTTATGGACTTTGGTTTGGTGCAGGTAATAAATAGTGAAGGCAATTAGCAGAGTAAAATCCATGCAGGAGATCGGGTTACCATTGGCACATTGGAGTGGCGTGGCACTAGTGCCAAGCTGTTCCAATGAATGCCTGGAAGCAAAGTTTGAGTTTTGGCACCAGGTCGACAGTGAAGAAAATGAGATGGACAGAAACTGCTTTGTCACCTTTCATTTTGCAGACCTGCCTACATGTACTTTGCATTTTGTTATTATTTATGAATATTATCAGTAATACATTATTTTATGTGTAACTTAACTCCTGCTTGTCTTTTTACTACATCTAATTGCCTGAGGTTATAGATATAGAAGGGAAGGTGGGGATTAGTTATATAAAATAATATCTTATAAACAGTGGTAAGTCTGTGAGATTAGGCATTCTAAGGCTACATATTAATAATACAATAGGGGAAAGTAGAGCAATATATATTTCTCTACCAAGATAAAACAGTGTTGAATGTGCTAGAGAAGTCCAGAAACGTAATTCTTACAGAACCACTGCCTCTGTCCAAGTGGGAGAGGGATCGGTGTAGCATATAGATGATGGCATCCTCTTCTCCCACCTTCTTCTGGCATGTGAACTGCAGAAGGTTGAGGGCGTGGCGGACCTGTGGCCTCAGGTGGTGAAGCAGCAGCCACTCCATGGTCTTCATCACATGTGACATAAGAGCAACGGGCCGGAAGTCATTCAGCTCACTAAGTCATGATGACTTTGGGACTGGGGTGATGCAAGATGTTTTCCAAAGCCTTGGGACTCTCCACTTTTCCTGGCTTGGGTTGAAGATGTGCTGTAGAGGACTCCCCAGCTCCAGCACACAGGCCTTCAGCAGTCGTGGTGATAGTCCATCTGGACCCACTGCTTTGCTGGCATGAAGTCTTCTCTGCTTACCTGGGCTGCTGTAATTGTGGGTAGGGATGTCTCTCCTATGCTGGTATCAGCAGAAGGATGGTTGGAGCGTGCAGTACTCCGAGGTGAGAGTGGGTTAGGGTGGTCAAACCTGTTGAAGTTTGTTCATCTAGCTTGCTCTCTCCACATCTCTCTTGATGGTGGCACCCTGCTTTGAGCTGCAGCCAGTGATGATCTTCATCCCATCCCATCCCACATTTCCTTCATGCTGTTATTCTGCAACTTTTGCTCAGCTTTCTCCTGTACTGTTGCTTTGCCGCCCTGAGCTGGACTCTGAGTTCCTTCTGCATGCGCTTCAGCTCATGCTGATCACCGCCTTTAAAAGCCCTTTTCTTCTGGTTCAAAAGGCCCTTGATGTCACTTGTGATCCATGGCTTATTGTTAGCATAGCAGCGTAGTGTTCTTACTGGAACTACAATGTCCATACAGAAATTGATGTAGTCAGTAGTGCAGTCAACAACCTCCTCAATGTTCTCAATATATGATTCCTGCAGGATATCCCAGTCTGTAGTTCCAAAGCAGTCTCTTGGAGCCTGCTGTGCCTCAGGGGACCACTTCCTGAATGAGCGTGTGGTTGTAGGTAGCTCCCTCACTCTTGGTTTGTAGTGAGGCTGAAGCAGAACCAGGTTATAATCTACTTTCCAATGTGCAGGCAGTGGGATGGCGCTGTATATTAAATTCAAATTATTACCAATATACTAACAACCCAAATGTGCTTCACTCACCGTCTCAAACATAGGATATGCATTTTTAATGTCTGGAAAACATTTGGGATTAATTCACTTAGAGATCTGTACATAGACAACATCTTTGCATCCTACGAACAATTACATTCCAAATGTAACTTCCCAGCAAGACATTTCTTTTACTACCTTCAAATCAGAAACTTTGTAAAACAGAACTTGCCCAATTTTCCTCACTACCACCTACCTCTATGCCAGGGATATTGATCAGTCTTGAGGACTCCTATATAAAACCATTTTACAGTCCCTTCCTTTCAACAATCCAAGAGGACAGTGGGAAAAGGATCTCACTCAATATTTCGGAAAAGGAGTGGAAAGCTGCAATGCAGAGAATCCACTCGAGCACCATATGCGCAAAGCAGACAATTATTAACTCAAAATTATATATCGAGCACATCTGTCTTGATTACAAATGTCAAATGTTTCCAGGGCAAGATCCAACCTGCAAAAGTTGCAGTCAAGGTCCAGCCTCACTGGGCCACATTTTCTGGACCTGCACCAAATTAACTCACTCCCTCCTAACCCATTAACAGCCGAGTTTGGTGAACTTTGGTGGGCTTAAAGTGGAGAAGGACAGACAAACTGTGGTTGCCTTTAATACACTTTTGGCACGTAGACTCATCTTCCTCTACTTATTTTAACTAGCTTTAAGTTTTACTATGCTGTCTTAGCTCTCTTTTTCAGAGGTGGGGGTTGATTTGTTTTCGATCTTATATTTGTAAAAATGTATTTATTTGTATGGAATGTTGTGTGATTTTAATAAAATCAATAAAATTAAAAAAAAAAAACACCCTCGGAGCAAACATTGCATCTGTGGTGCTCGTTCTTGGCATGAAACCATACGGCTGCTCACTAATTATAACCTCTCTTCTTAACCTAGCTTCCACTACTCTTTCCCGTAACTTCATGCTGTGGCTCATCAATTTTATCCCTCTGCAGTTATTATAGCTCTGCACACCCCCCTATTCTTAAAATCTGTTACTAGTACACTTCTCTACTCCTCAGACATCCTCTCACTTTCCAAGATTCCATTAAACAATATGGTTAAAAACTCCACTGCCTTCTCTCCTAAACACCTCTGTGCTTCCACAGGTATGTTATCTGGACCAACAGCCTTTCAATTTTTCATCCTCTTCATAGCTGTCCTTATTTGTTCCTTGCTAATCGGTTTCACTTCCAGATTCACTGCCACCACACCATCCAACCTTCTCTCTGTTTTCATTCTCTTCATTCATCAGCCTCTCAAAATACCCTTTCCATCTGCTCAACACACTCTCCTTGGGAGTACATTTCCATCTTTAACCTTTACCACCCTAACCTGCTGGACCTCTTTCCCGGCTTGGTTCCTCTATCTAGCCAATCAGTACAGGTCTTTATTTCCCTTCTTAGTGTCCAGCCTCCCATAAAAATCATCATACACCTTTTCTTTAGCCTTCATCTCTCTCTTCACCTTATGTCTTATCTCCTTGTACTCTTGTCTACTTTCTGCATTTCTGACTATCTCACTTCTGCGCCAACCTCTTCCTCTGTATACTCTCCTGTACTTCCCCATTCCACCAGCAGGTTTCCTTTTCCTCCTTCCCCTGACCAGAAATCACACCAAGCACCCTTCTTGCTGTCAACCTTCCTACTTCTGCTGTAGTTTCCCATCTTTCTGGTAACTCTTCACTGACATCCAGTACCTGTCTTACCTCCTCCCTGATCTCACCCTTGCAGTCTTCCTTTTTCAACTTCCACCATTTGACCACTGGCTATGTACTCACTCTCCTCCTCTACTTGATTTCAAATGTCATCCTACAGATCTACAGATCTGCCTAACTACACATTCCTCTGCCACCACTTTGCAGTCTTCAATCTCCTTCTGATTTACTCTTCTGCATAGGATATAATCTACTAGTGTGCATGTTCCTCCACTCTTGTACATCACCCTATGTACCTCCTCCCCCCCCTTAACACTAGAATTACCAGAGCCTACGAAAACTGGTAAACCCGTCCCACCTTAAATCACTTCTCACCTCTCTGTCAGCGTCTTTTGTCCTTTAAATGTGTTGATAAGCAGCAAGCAGTCTGCTATCACATCCCCCTGGAACAGTTTAATTGTGTGTGTGTGTATATAATATGTATATGTTAATTAGAAAGAGATATAAATAAATAATCCTATGGGGGAAATTGCTTCAGTTCACCGAGGTTCCACTGTAACGATATAGTGTTTATAAAATGTGTGATTTTTGAGAAACTATATACAACTCCAAGCAACTGACACGCAAGTAAACAGACTTGAGCTGGGAAAACTGTGTGACGTTAGGGGATGTGATAGCAGACTTCTTGCTGCTTATCAACACATTTAAAGGATAAAAGATGCTGACGGAGAGGTGAGAAGCGATTTAAGGTGGGACGGATCTACAAGTTATTTTGTTGACTGTGGTAATTCTACCGTTTAAAACACGTATTCACCACTGGCATGTCCATCTTTTTTTGCAAAATCCACTGTCATCTGACCTTCATTCCTCTCCTTTACACCATACCTCCTCATCTCCTCTGTTCCGTTCACCAACATGCCCATTGAAATCTGCTCCAATCACCACTCTCTGTCCCTTGGTTATACTGTTCATCACTTCATCCAACTCACTCTACTCAACTTGAGGGGCATATGCACTAACAACATTCATCATCCCACCTTCAATTTCAGCTCTATAATCATTACTCTGTCTGACACCCTTTTCACCTCCAAAACACTTGACATACAGTTCCTTCAGAATAACCCATACCATGATAAAGCATTTTGAACCCACCTCCAATTCACCTGGCCTTGCTCCCCTTCCACTTAGTATCTTGCATGAACAATATATCAACCTTTCTTCTCTCCATCACATCAAATAACTCTCTCCCCTTACTAGTCATACTGCCAACATTCAAAGTTCCTACCCTCAGTTCCAATCTCTTTCCCTTCCTCCAATCTCCGGACATGTCTCCCCATTCTTCTTCTTCTTTGGCCAACAGTAGTACAATTTCCACCAGCACTCTGTTGGCTAACAGTACTGGTGGTGGCTGTTAACCTGGTTCTCTAATGATCCAGAATGGAACTCTGTATTGTTGTTCACATAATGATCTGGCAAAACATACTGGTTTGTGCATCCCCTGTGACTGGTTGCCCTCTAGGGGGTGAAATACAATCAAGACCTTAATTAGATACAAAAAAAGCCTTAAATCTTTAACTAAAATGTTTATTTTAACAAAAGTCTCTGCAATGTGCAAAGCATTGGAGAAGCAACACAGAAGATGAATAAAAAAAGAGCACAGGTTAAAAAAATCCAGGAAATCTTAAAGCAAAAAGTATATAATAAATGAACCACCAGGAACTATGGGAGGCACTCTATTATATAGAATGGAGAGCAGTTCCTGGCAGTGATTGGCAGGTGGCCTCACCCCTTGGGGAACCACCCACAAAACACAGGGGATGTACTCAAATAAATAAAGCAAAATAAGCAAAAGAAATGTTAATAGAAATAAATAATATAAAATTAGACAAACGCAACTTTCAACCCCAGCAAGGGGAAAATGTGGTATAGCGGGTGGTCCACAGCTCATGTCAAAGGCCACTTTTTCAAATAATCGCCACACTCGTGGCTTAGCAAGGGGGCATGGTGGTGTGTAGCTGAAGCAGTTCCTGGGGAATTCGTAATGCAGGCATTTCTCACCTAAGTGCACAGGTGAGAAACCGTCCGCATCCATAATTGTTCCTGGGAGCTGCTGATTGCCACAGCTGGCACATCCCCATTATAAATAGTAGAGTGAGGTGGCTAGCAGAAAAATGGGGGAGGGGGGGGTAAGGGTTGGGGGGAGAGAAAAGAGAGATGGAGGTTGTAGAGAGGAAGGCAGGAAGCGGCAAGGAGAAAGCCGGTGTGTGAGAGAAGGAGAGCAAGCGCAGGCTCAAGGGTAGCTGAGCTGTGAGCCTGGGTGTTTGGCTGGCACCCAGGGCAGTTGGATGTGGTTGCTCCCGCTGAGCATTTTTATGAAGAGCGGGAGTGATCGGAAGAAGGACGACTGGCCATGTAAGGCCAAGAAGGCAGCAGGAGTCGGGATGCTTGGATGGTGGATTCCCCAGCGTGAGCGTCCTGGCCATTGGAGAAACCAAGTCTCGGTCTGGAGAGTGGTGAATTGAAGCCAGGGACTAGGAAGCCTCCAGACCAGAAGGAAGGCCAGCTGCAGGTGAGCAAATAGCACCCAGATTAGATGATTCATTAATAGCTAAATGATGGGGATCCTCAATTAAAACTCTGCTCAGTAATGCACACAATGTTGGAAAATGCAAGCACTCATATTTTAAGACCCAGCTTTCTGGGTATGGCCCTACGATGATGCAAAAAAAAAAAAAAAACATTTAACTGGCATGATAGCACCCAAACTGTAGACACCAATAATAGCCTATGGTGAACAATACTGTCAAGTGATTTTTTTTTTTTCTGTCTCACTAGCTATGATCAGTTCAACCTTCTTAACCTGCAAGACCTTAACAAACAGTAGGCCTATTACAGCACACTAAAGGAATAAAATGCCCAAAAGAAAAGACAGATTTTGAAATGCTTGTAAGGATAACAAACCACCTGAATTAAAATATCCCAAGTCTATTATCAGGTTTATGCAAAATATTTTGCTTGTTTGTTAATACTTAGTTTCTATTTTATGAAAAAAAATAATATTACTTAACATAGCTTTGAATTACTTCTGTGATTACTTGTCATGGATATTTTGAATGCTTATAGTTTCAGGAGCTGTAGAAAGCCTAGTGAAAGAAGGCTCTTTGTTATCGAGGCAACTGTTACATTATAGGTTTAGGCACCACAGTGTCCTCATCCTTTTTACTTTGTCATATACATAGTATAGGGAAAGTATTCAACCTTGAGATTTTGATGAATCTTGACATTTTAGACCACCTTCAGTCCAAAAATATAATATTTGAAATGTCTGTGTCTGTGTTTCTGTGTGTAAACAAAATTACTCAAAAACACTTTTACCTAGGTCAATGAGAGTTTATACACCAGCTTTATATCAAAAATAAGGAATCCTATCAATTTTTGGGTACTATAACTTGTTATAATTAGATGATTCAAATTTTGTATCGCTATTTATAATGATAAAAAGAAAACAGATATGAAATTTGAGAAATTACTCAACTGGGAGTAGTATTTTATTTAAACAACCATCCAAAATTTTTGTATCATGGAAATATAAATGTGTACACAATATTTAAAATTGTATTCAATATAGCACATTCTTTCATTAAGTTTTATTAATTTTATTTTAATTTATACATCATCAGTTTAACAATAACATGTAAACATTGAACATGCCATGTAAATACAAAGATGTAATGGGAACCATAAGCTGCTACTTGCCCATTGTGTTCCTGGTAATACTGTATGTTTAATTACAGTAATCCCTCCTCGATCGCGGGGGTTGCGTTCCAGACCCCTCCGCGATAGGTGAAAATCCGCGAAGTAGAAACCATATGATTGTATGGTTATTTTTATATATTTTATGCCCTTATAAACTCTCCCACACTGTTAACATTATTAGAGCCCTTTAGACATGAAATAACACCCTTTAGTCAAACGTTTAAACTGTGCTTCATTACAAGACAGAGATGGCAGTTCTTTCTCACAATTAAAAGAATGCAAACATATCTTAGCTTCAAAGGAGCACCGTGAAGAGCAGATAATGTCAGAGAGAGCGCTTGCTAAGAAAAGCAAACAATCAAAAAATCAATACGTGCTTTTAAGTATACAGAAGCACCGCGATAAAGCGGCATTTTGTAGAGGAGCGTCCTATCTTCTAGGCAAACACAGCCACTGTGTAAACAGCCCCCTCTGCTCACACCCCCTCCGTCAGGCAGAGAGAGTGAGAGAGACAGAGAGAAGCAAACAAAACAGGCGCCACGTGGGAAGCATATCTTATAGCATTGAGGAGTTTTAGTTAATATGTAATACATGCTCTGATTGGGTAGCTTCTAAGCCATCCGCCAATAGCGTCCCTTGTATGAAATCAACTGGGCAATCAAACTGAGGAAGCATGTAACCTAAATTAAAAGACCCATTGTCTGCAGAAAGCGCTAACCAGCTTAAAAATCCGTGATATATATTTAGATGTGCTTACATTTAAAATCCGCGATAGAGTGAAGCCGAAAGTCGGCCGATATAGCTTAGGATTACTGTATATGATTATTTTTTATTTCCGCCTTCATTATCATAATTAAATGTAGTTAAATGCAGTTTTCTTATAGCAAAAATATATAATTTTAACAAAGTTTGATTATAAATAAAGAGAAGTGAATGTGTATTGATATTATCAATTAGTTATGATGAGAAACAAAGAGAGATGATATTTAAGAAGTATTGCGCAACTGGAAGGGGTTCTGATGATCTTTTTCTCTATCTTAGGGTAGCATACTCCCAATTTTTAATTCATGGATTGAAGAAGTAATCACTTAGATAAAATAATCCTAACAGCAGCATTAAAAATCTAAAAATCTAAGGAACTGATCTCTTTGCAAATAATATGCACACAAAAACCTGCCCTTTCTGTATTCATAATTAGCTTACCATTTGTCATAACAAGAGCTGGAAAAAGTCCATGCGTAAGCTCATCTTCAGTCAGTTGCCTTCTGCTGAATTCTTAAGTCATGTTGGTCGAATCCAAGGTCCTTTATCTTTTTTTTTTTTTTCTTTTTTTTTTCTTCAAGTGATCAATTTATGAAGGGGTGTTTCATTAAGAAAAAAACTAATTTTCTTTGAATTCTGAAGTTCCGCTTGAAGTTGCCATATTCTTAAATTCACACTCGCTCATTGGTAGTTACATAATGTCAAAGGTGGGTGTGAACTGTGAACCATTGATAGCAACATGACATTGTGTTGATAATTGTCCAATCACATTAAAATAAAAAAAAAACTAAAATAATTTGCTACCAACAAATGTGGGAGCATTCGGGTCACAGAGAGCTGAGTCCCTGGAAAAATCTGAAAGCAACCACTTAAAGGGCAGCCTCAGGTCATCTGTTTGCCAAAAGATCAAGGACTTACGTAGACTCATTTGGCTGGTACCCTTCATTCGGGAAATATGGGTATTCACACAGAAATTAAACAAATACAAGTTGGAAACAATTTTTAATGGATTTAGACATGCGTTGACCACAGGCATGTTGTGCAAATGAACACTTTTTTTCATAATTTATTTCTCTTTACCTAATTTTAAGTACAGTTTTTAAAATATTTGGGTATCTGGCGACCCAATACCCCACATTTTAAACAATCACTGCTACTGTTTCTGTTCCAGTTTGGTTCAGGATGTAGTTCCATATCCTTCAAAAACAGTTTTACCTATGTTCAACTATACCTGATGTAGAAATTGTTCATTTTACTTTTGGTCTCGTCTATTTCAGGAGATGGATGTCTGAGGCAGAACTCCATTAGCAGCAGTGTTGTTTTACCTTTTTTTTTATCATTCTGAGGTATCTTGTATTTACTCAACCCAAAGGACTTTGATTACAGCATATACAAGTATATATAAGCATGAGTGGCAGAAAAAATGCTCAGAAAGAAACAGAAAAGACAGCTAAAACTTCAGCTAAACAGGCCTCAAGTTCAAGTCTGGCAGAAGAATAGATTTCCCAGGACCTGATGCTGCAGCATCACCTCCAGCTGAGAGCAAAAATGGAAGCAAAAGTGCGAGTGGGGTTGGGTCAGGAGACCTTGTTGATTCCAAAAGGTTAATTGAAACTTAAAATAGCCTTATTTTCTGCACTGTCAACTACCCACTGTGAGCCAGCACCACTGACTCTGACTGGGCTTGCTACTCCACTTGTGAAGCTCGGAGAAGACCAAATCGAGCAGTCCGAGCCAAAGGTAATGATCAAATCAATGATCACCGGAATAACTACCACAATAACTACCACACTTGGGAGGACCTAAATGAGAGAAAGTGTAATATAACGAAGATCACAAATAATATTAGTAAAGATATAAATTATATAAGGAAAGATATAAGACAAACATGTCAAATGTGAAGCTGTTTCGGAAGATTCAGATAAATGTTTAAGTAATTGCTTTGAGGCAACCATTAAAGGTAAGCTTGAAAAAATTGAGGAAAAAAACAGGAAAATGCAATTAGATTTGAAAATAAATTTAGAGCATTTGTTGCTCAGCTTGAAGGTGTTAAGCAATTGTTCACAAATTGTATTGAAATAGTTGAACAATTGGCTTCTGCCACTGACGAAAAAGCAACGGCTACTAAATCCGTGCAATGTGCTTGGAGACAGACTAACTGTGCTGGAAGACCGATATAGAAGAAATAAGATCAGAATTGAAGGTCTCCCAGAAATCCGTGAAAGCCCAAACCCAGTGAAATTCATCACTAAACTATTTTCTTAAATAACTGGAGAGAACTCCAAATTGGCAGCTTACCGCATGAATCGAATGCCTTAAAACAGAGACCTCCATTGTACGTTTCAATGAATTACTATCTAAAATGAATCTGATGTTGCCTCTTGGAACAAAAGAAGAGATTATATTTGAAAATAATCGCATTCACATTTTCCCTGATTTTTTTTTTTTACCTTCAACAGCTGCTAAACGTCACATTTTACAGCATTAGACAACACTTACGCAATGCTGAATTTAGATAAATTGTCTTGTGTCCTGATAAATTAAGATTGGAAATTCAAGGCAAGTTCTACATTTAGCAGAAAAAAGCAAAAAAAAATGGATCCTGACACTTTTTTTTTTTTTTTTTTTAAATGCGATTGTGATTCACATCGTGTCCTGGCAAGGCAAAGAAGACTGTACCTGCAATTTCCAGTGAGGCTTTAACTGTAATTTTACATCTTATTTCCTTCCCTGCTACTTAAACATTGTAATTACAATTATATCTCTATTTGTGTGTGTGTGTATATATGTGTATATTGTCATGCTTGAGTCACAGCATTGCACAGAAACAGAGGAGGAACTTTAGACAGGAACTTTATTCAAACATTGCAAATAAATATTTCTCTCTTTTTAAAGGTTTTAAACATGCTTCTTGACAGGATAGAGGACAGTTCCGTCTCTCAATTAAAAGTATGCAAACGTATCTTCTTCAAAGGAATACGCGTCAGGAGCAGGAAATGTCAGAGAGAAACAAAACAACGAATTCCAAATCTGACAGGTGCTGTACATGCTTTCAGGTAAGCGGAGTACCATGTGAGGGACTTATGCAACAGAGCCGCCAGTAAGGTAAGGAGCAATGTGAAGGTAGTCTGTCAACGTTTTTCAGGCGTCTGTATTTTCTAGGGGTGCGATCAGCCACCCAGCTCACAATATATATTTACATATATGCATACACATGTTTACGTCTGTCTGTCTGAACATCATATCCTGAGTCTATTCTTTCGAGTCTCTTCTAGGTTTATAGTGTTTAGACTGGATTACCAATAGATATCTCTGTTCTATTCCTTCTACATCGCTGCTTGGGGGCTAATAAGATCTTAGCTCAACAAATCCACAAGCAGGATGTTTGCAATGCACTATTAGCAATCACGAACACAGATGGAGATAGAATCATTGGCCGTAAAAATTTAATTCACACATTTAGAGACTACTATTAGTCCTTATATTCTACTCAGTTTAAAGAATACAAGACACAATCTAATGTGTTTTTTGATGCATTACAAATACCACAGCTAGATACTCTCAGTTCAGAGGTCTGGATAAACCTATGACACTATCATAATTACTGGACACTATAAACTCACTTCATAGTGGGAAAGCACCAGGGGCCTCATGTATAAACGGTGCGTATGCACAGAAATGTTGCTTAAGAACTTTTACACGTTGAAATCGCGATGTATAAAACCTACACTTGGCGTAAAGCCACGCACTTTTCCACGGTACCTCATACCTTGCCGTACGCAAGTTCTCCGTCCAGTTTTGCAGACTGGCGGCACCCAGTGTCAAAGCAATGCTACTGTTCCTGTGTGGTTACACCTTATTTTCCTGACGCGGTTTTATAAATACACTGAAACTAACCACATATTGTTTATTAGTGTAATGCATCTGATTGTAATTAACTTGTGACAATATAATGGTCCAGGGAATAGCCATAGTATTCCAAATACCATAACTTCTTTAGCGTTGTTACTCTCACTGCACCTTCTTCTTCTTCTTTCAGCTCCTCCCGTTAGGAGTTGCCACAGCGGATAATCTTTTTCCATATTACTCTCACTGCACCACTCAGAGTATTTATATCACTGTATCTGAGTGTGAATCACAGCAGCAACTGATCGAAAAGAGAATTATCGGTATACAGCTTCAAGCACACGCTGTCTCAGCCATGGCATAACGTTTCAAAGCCTTTCCTGTACGGACCTCGCGGTTCAGAAACAGTTTCATCCCAAGAACTTTAAACGCACTCAATCAAGTGCTCCTTGTAGAACTGTTAGTACTTATAAGTACAATTACCTCACTGTAAACTTGCACTACAGTTATAATATTACACAACCTGCGCCACTTTATAAAGCACGTATTTACATACGATATCATTTTAAGATGAAATGCAGCAAAATATGTGTATTATATTATACAGATAAAACTTTAACTTCATTTAAATAATCTATATTCTTCACTGGGAGTGTCACGAAGGATAGAATAATTAAACATGCACTATGAAGATATTTCAATGTTCCTTAAACGTTTTGAAGAATCGGCGCTCTAAGCTTACATATAGCTTAACTTCTATTACAGAGCTGATTGTGTGGCGATCGGTTACTTGGAGAAAGAAAAGCACTGACTGCAGGCGCGGCTACGCCAATATATATTGAATATAAAACAGAAAGAGAAAATAACAACACAGCTAAAAACGCAGCGACAAATTTCGGCAAAAGTTAAATGCTTGTGTCATGAGCACGAGGCGGCTATGCAGTTTCTGCAACAGACGTGGCCATCCACCGTGCATAAGCTACCTTACTGACATTGGCGGACGAAGGAGCCACCGATTCTTCCTCTGCCCAGTGCCACCACAAGCCTAGAGCCGCCCCTGTGTACTGCTGCAATAAATTATTTCATCGAAGTGAAACACATGTTTAATAACATGCTTTAACTCCTATCATCATGAAAATGATATCACGTATACATCTCAGTATTTTAGTTATTCAGAGCTGTAATATCATGAATGTAATGGATTCTGTGTCCAGTTGGAGGAAGAGAGCCGGTTTAAGAAGCAATTTGAGAAACTGGTTAATTAAACGATTTTAAGATGAAGTTTTTGATGTTCTACTTCAATGACAAAATAAACTACGTGATTAAAGTGGAAATGTCGAGATTGAAGTTGACATTTCGTGCTTTTTCCCCCACTGTGTGCCTTTTGTTCTCTGTACCCTAATAAGCTTTCATATGACACTCAGACGGTGTGCTACAACTCGCCTTTTCACAGCGACTTTGATATGTGACTTCTTTTTTATTTCCGGCACTGTGCGATTTTGTGAACGTGAGCTTTTAAGTTTCTCCAACACGCTATGTCACTCGATCAACTTCCTTTTGTCGATTATACCACGGTTTATTTGAACAAATAGTATGTTTTTCCTGTGCCTCCACTTGGTATTCGCTGAAATTCTTATATTTTCCCCCATGCTTTTCCCATTATCTTTTCACAGAAGGCTGAGCTTAAGGGCGATTTATATTCATTTGCATATTCAAAGAGGCGTAATTCTGGGAGGAGTTGGGGCGTTACATAAAGCGCGTGCACGAGCGTTAGTTTTCACGCTGATCGGGATTTATGTAGCGGAAGAATGTGGAAGTTGGAGTACGCACAGATTCCTGCATCTGGATTTTTCTGTGCGTAAGCACATTTCGGCTTTTGTGCTTACGCCATGTTATAGTGCAAGTTCTACGCGCGGCGTTATACATGAGGCCCCAGGTCCTGATGGCTACTCTGCTGAATGTTATAAAACATTTTCAATCAATTTAGTTCCCCTTTTATCAGCAACTTTCATAGAAGCCAGAGACAATAAAATTCTACCTCAAACTTTTCGCCAAGCATTAATTACCATTTTTACTAAGAAAAGGACATTACAATGTACATCATACAGATCAATCTCATTTCTGAAAAAAGATGTTAAGATACTCTCAAGTCCTACCTAGAAGGATTGAGAAAGTACTCCTGTCAGTAATATCACAAGACCAAACAGGATTTATTAAAGCTAGACATTTGGCTTCCATTCTTCAGCACCTTTAATGTAATATATTCACCCCAGTTTAATGGTATTACCTATTTGCCACTTTGCATACATTTGGGTTTGACCCTAACATATATGTACATGGATCAAACTACTGTATACTAGTCGAGAAGCTTCAGTTTGTATTAACAACACTTTCTCAGATTACTTCAAACTAGAACGTGGTACTAGAAAAGGATGCCTTTTGTCACACACTGCTATTTGCAATTGCCATTGAGCCATTGGCTGTTCACTTTCGAAGCACATCAGGACTTTTACAGAAAATATCACTATATGCACATGATATGGTACTGTATATATTGTCACGCACGCGCAAGTAGGGGGCTGCAGACGGACCTTAATATGTACGGGAAGACATACGCCAGCAGGGAGTGGCGGGGTATTAACCTTTCTCCTTTCTCTTTCAGAAGAAAAGACGCACCACCGCCATGAGACTCCCTCCTACAACTGCCCGCACTACGTTACTTCCGCCCTTCCTCCGTCCACTACTACTGACTTCATCAATCCCATCTTGCACCCCTGATTTTGGGCTTCCTTTTCTTCTCCAGACCGATGCTTTGGACAAAGGCCTAGGCGCCGTGCTGAGCCAAAGTATTGATGGTGTTGAGCACCCCGTGATGTACCTAAGCCGGAAACTGTTGGACCGGGAGACCAGGTACGTGGCAGTGGAGAGGGAAGCCTTGGCCATTAAGTGGGCGATGACACATCTACAGTACTACCTGTTGGGTCGCGAATTCACTCTCGTGACTGATCACGCTGCTCTTCAGTGGATGTTACTGCACAAAGAGGCGAATCCCCGAGTCACCGCGCCAATGCCGATGCCCTCTCTCGTATTCACGACCTCTCGATTAGGCCCGCCCGACCTGACGGTTCCGGGCTGAGGAACGCGCGAGTAGGCGGCCGCGGACGGACTTTAATACGTTCAGGAAGACATACGCCAGCAGGGAGTGGCGGGGTACTAACCTTTCTCCTTTCTCTTTTAGAAGAAAAGACGCACCGCCGCCATGAGACTCCCTCCTAAAACTGCCCGCACTATGTTACTTCTGCCCTTCCTCCGTCCACTACTATTGACATCATCAATCCCATCTTGCACCACAGCTCCTTCCCAGCACTCTTCCCCTTCCGGTCCCGCCTCCATAAAATGGCCGCTGACACCATCTTCCGGCGTCAAGCACTGGAATCTATATTCTGTACATTGACGATGAAAAAAACTGGAAATTAATACAATATACGGGGCCGGAAACCACAAACCTTTATACTGTTTGTTGCTCTCTCTTTTACAATATCAAACCCACGAAATTCAGTGCCTGCAGCCCTAAGTTTACTAGCAGAATTTCAAAACATATCTGGACTCAAAATTCATTTGAACAAATGTCCAGAGAATTCTTTAGCAAACAGCATTAGATTGGACACCTTCCCTTTTATCATTGCAGATCAGTTGAAATACCTTGGCCAACGTCACAAGTAAAAATATATAAAGCTTTTTTTCAACAAAATGTTGCTGTTTGCATAAACAAAGTTAAACAAGATGTGCATAGATGGTCTACCCTCCATCTTACTTTAACAGGGAGAGTTCACATTATCAAGATGAATATCCTCTCTAATCTCCTGTTTGTATTAAAAACATCCCCATATACATTAATAAATCATTTTTTAAGAAATTGGGTTAAATTATAACCATTTATTTGGAATTCGCAATATCCACATATCCAAAGGGTGACTCTACAATTACCTAAATCAGAAGGCAGCATGGCTCTACCTAATTTTCAATTTTATTACTGGGTGGCAAACATACAAGCTACAAAAACCTGGACAAAGACACAAATAAATGAATTCACACTAGCTTGGTCTGCAGTAAATGCTTTCTGCACCAGTAAATACAAGGTATCGTCAATATATTAACAACCTAATTGTCCTGCAATCACCCACACAGTTTTTTCACTATCTCCAAATTAGAAAGTTTGCTAAACAAAATCTGCCCAATTTTCATCACCTCCCTCCTATTTTTATTCCAGAAGAGAGATTGATCAGTCTTGAAACCTCAGACAGCATCTTTATAATATATAAAATCATTTTAAAGACCCTCCCTTTTAAAGATCTCAAAGTACAGTGGGAAAAGGATCCCTTAATCAACATTTCAGAAAAGGAGGGGAAGGCAGCCATGCCAAAGTATATTGTCCAAAATGTTTCCTGAGCAAGATCCAACCTACAAAAATTGCAATCAAAGTCAAAGTCAAAGTCAAAGTCAAAGTGAACTTTATTGTCATCTCAACCATATACAAGTATACAGATAGACGAAATTGCGAAGCTCAGGGTCCACAGTGTAACAACATGATGTGCAAATAGTAAATTAAAAATAGAATAAAAATGTAAAAATTTAAAATTAAAACACAAACAAGACAAGACATTGTGCAAAGATAGGACAAAGAAGTAGCAGCAATATTGATGTGTAAGATATGTAATAAAATAAATAAATGAATAATAAATAATAGATATAGATAATACAGAAATTATCAGTGTATGATAATAGTTGTTTAAGATGTGTGTAAACAATGACCGGTCAGAATGTTTCATAGCATAAGGATATCAAGAGTGTCAAAATACTTAAAGGTCAGTATGAGATTTTCAGTTCTTTTCTACATGCACACACATCTTTGCAGGACTGTGGTTTTCATGTATAAAAGTTCTGTTTTTAGTGGTGGTTGAGGCCTCGTGGAAGGTCCCAGGGGGCAGCCTGGTGTTAAGGAGTCTAACAGCTTTGGGGTAAAACTCTCCTGCAGCCTGGCAGATTTGGCTTTGATGCTGCAGTATCTTCTCTTGGATGGCAGGAGTGTGAAAAGTCCATGTGAGGGGTGTAAGGGGTCCTGTTCAATGCTGCAGGCCTTGCGGACACTGCGTTTGTAAAATATGTCCTGTAGTGAAGGGAGGGGCACCCCAATAATGTTCTCTGCTGTCTTCACTATCCTTTGCAGGCGCTTGCGGTCGGATATGTTGCAGTTGCCATACCAGACAGTGATGCAGCTGGTCAGGACACTCTCAATGGTGCCTCTGTAGAACATAGTGAGGATGGAAGGGGGAAGACGTGCTTGCTTCAGCCGCCTCAGGAAGTGTAGTCTCTGCTGGGCTTTCTTGATTAATGATGAGGTGTTATGTGTCCACGTAAGTTCCTCAGTTAAGTGCACACCGAGGAACTTGGTACTCCTAACAATCTCCACATCTAAACCGTTGATGCTGAGCGGGATGTGGGCAGGACGTGATTTTCTGAAGTCCACGATTATCTCTTTTGTCTTGTCGACATTGAGAGATAGATTGTTGTCTTCACACCATGCGGACAGCCATTTCACCTCATCTCTGTATGCTCTTTCATCATCCCTGCTTATCAGTCCCAGCACCGTCGTATCATCTGCAAACTTGATGATGTGATTGGTGTTGTGCGTGGCTGTGCAGTCGTGAGTCAGCAGGGTGAAGAGCAGTGGACTAAGCACACAGCCTGCGGTGCTCCAGTGCTCAGTGTGATGATGCTGGAAGTGTTGTGGCCCATCCGAACTGACTGGGGCCTCTCTGTCAAGAAGTCCAGGATCCAATTGCAGAGGGTGGTGTTTAGGCCCAACCTGCTCAGTTTTACAACCAGCTTTGGAGGGATGATTGTGTTGAAGGCAGAGCTAAAGTCTATGAATAGCATCCTGACATATGTGTCTTTTTTATCCAGATGTGTCAGGGAGATGTGAAGGGCAGAGCATATGGCATCCTCAGTTGACCTGTTTGAGCGGTATGCAAACTGAAGAGGGTCAAGGGAGGCAGGAGATTAGTCTTTATGTGTGACATGACTAACCTTTCGAAACACTTCATTATGATTGGTGTGAGTGCAACTGGTCGGTAGTCATTCAGGCATGTCACTGATGACTTCTTTGGCACTGGTATGATGGTGGTCGACTTGAAGCATGTTGGGACTGACGACTGGCTCAGAGATGTGTTGAAGATGTCTGTGAGGACACCAGCCAGTTGGCTTGCACATTCTTTGAGCACAAGACCAGGTATGTTGTCAGGTCCTGCAGCCTTCCGTGGATTGACTCTGGATAGAGTCCTCCTCACATCTGTTATGGAGAGACAGAGTGCTTGGTCAGTGGAGGGAGGTGTTGCTTTTCTCGCAGGCTCTTTGTTCTGTGCCTCAAACCGTGCAAAGAAGTTGTTCAGCTCATCCGGAAGGGAGGCATCACCATCACTGCTGTGTGGATTGGGCTTGTAGTTTGTAATTGCCTGAACACCCTGCCACATACGACGTGTGTCTCTGGTGCTGCTGAATTGTTTGTTGATCTTCTGTGCGTATGCCCACTTAGCTCTCCTTATAGCACGAGACAGGTTGGCTCTGGTCACCCTGAGGGCAGCCTTGTCTCCAGATCTGAAGGCTGCATTTCTGATTTTGAGCAGCTTGTGCACTTCTCTTGTCATCCAGGGCTTTTGGTTGGCTCTTGTGGTAACATCCTTGGTAACAGTAACATCCTCTATGCATTTGGAGATGTAGCCAGTCACAGAGTCTGTGTACTCCTCTAGATTGATGGAGTCACCATCCATAGCAGCCTCTCTGAAAATGCTCCAGCTTCACTAGGCCACATGTTTTGGGCGTGTACCAAATTTACATCATTCTGGACAAAAAGTTTTAAATGTCAATCAGACAGCCTTGTGTCACAATCACTCTTAATCCATTAATTACTAGTTTGGTGTACTTCCAGATGGACTTAAAGTGGTGAAGGACAAATAAACTCTAATTGCCATTACTTCACTATTAGAACGTAGACTTATCTTGCTCAACTGGAAGAATCCTAACCCACCTCTGTTCAGTTGGTGGGTAACTCTAATTCTGCCTTAGAGGATCTGTTCAAAACGTTTTAAAAACCTGGCAGGATCTAATCAATATTTTAGAATACGTGCTTATATTTAGAGGGAGAGATTCCTTTTCCTGTATATTGCTCTCAAAACTTTACTCTGGCTGTTGGCCTTTCTCTGTTTCTCATGGGTGGGGGTTGAATTGAATTTAGTTTTAAGTTTGATTTGATTGTATGGAATGTTACATGCTTTAAACAAATTCAATAAAAAAAATGTGTTAATTTAACCAGGAATTTTGCATCCTACTCTGTTAATAGTCATTGAACCAGGTCTATTGATTTGCAACATTTTTGTATAAGTAATTTTTTTAAATACACAAGGATGTGCACACATGCACATAGTTTGTCACGTCTGGGTTACATGGGTTCCACAAAAGACCAAACAAATCTTGGAGTGGACACTTTGCTGTTGTAGCAGAGGCTAGGATTGGGTCAGATGCAGTCTGCACAGGACAGAGAGAGAACAGAACAACCGGTGAGTAAACTGTCTCTAAAGACTGATACAATGGCAGCTGATCCCGCATTTGTCAGTCTGAGGCTGTGTTTCCTGCGAATTAGAATGCCGTATAGAAGAGTCTTTGATAATCTTTCACATTAAAACACTGTACAAAATAATGCCTTTCCTGAGCCAGAAATTACTCCACGATAAGGCACAGCATGGATGCTCACAACTTACACACTCAAAGAAATATATTAGTGGAGACAACTGAAAGCTTGTTTGGCCTGCCAGTGAAAATGCTAGATGATGAAAAGAAAGAGCACACACCATTTGTGCTTATTTTGCACTACATTTATTTGTGTACATAATGCATAATAAATATAAGTTAAAGTACACGATTGCATATTTTACAGTACAAATGACTGTATTGTCAAATATTCTGTATTATCAATAAAGTGAAATTTACATGGAAGCATTGTATGGGCCATTCCATATCAATTTTTTTGTTTTGTTATCCTTTCTACCCTGATTCTGATGCCACTATCATTACAATACCTGTTTAAATGCCTCCTCTTCCATTATGCTGTTTGCCCTTGTTTTATTTCAACTATGATCACCTGCAAGCTAGTGCTTGGTGTAACTCAGTATATTAGAAGTATTATTCCTATCCTTTACTTCCTTCCTCTCTGATAAAATGGATAGTGTAATTACTTCATCTTTCGGCTGCTCCCGTTAGAGGTTGCCACAGCAGATCATGCAAAATTTGTTGTCCGCATATTAATTGGGCAAAATTCTACACCGGATGCCCTTTCTAATGTAACCCTCCCCATTTACTATTAACTAAATATTGCAATTACTATTAACAACAATGACTGTGAACTATTTACTTACTGTCTGATTGCTTCTGTTGAATTCAGCTTGTGCTTCACTTGCTCTGTGCTACACTAGCCTCCTCAAACCTTTCCACCTTGAAATGCAAGCCCATCTGTTTTGCTAATGTGCAGGTGCAAAAAACAAGAAGACACTTTTCTAAAGGGTAAACAATCTGTAAAAAGTTCTGCATTGTCAAAAAAGTTTGATTTAATCCATTTTGGAATAAGGCTGTAACATAACATAATGTGGAAAAAGTGATGCACTGTGAATACTTTCCAGATGCACTATATATATATATATATATAGTATAAATTGATGGACAGTAGGTGGCACTATTGCCCCTTTTAACCCCAACAGATAAACATTCTGGACACAGATTAAAAGCACCAAGAAGTATTTTATTATTTCTTCTTCCCACACGGTGCCTCCAAAGCATCACAGCCACAATAGGTTCAGCAATAAAGCACAATATTCTTATCCTCCACACCTCCCAGAAAGCATTGTCCACCTCCTCCCAACTCAGGCTTGCCTGCTGGGTCTTCAGCAGTCCTTTATATAGTGCCTGACCTGGAAATGCTTCTGTTCTTCCACTCACATGACTTGCCAGCACTTCCAGGTCAGATGGAGAACTCAAATTCTTTAGTCAGCCCAGAAGTGCTTTGGGGTTCCTGTTCACATGATCTATTACTACTTCCAGGCTATAGGGAAAGTATAGTCCTTCAACAGCTCCTCCTGGTGGCATACTCCAGGGGAGCTGTCATCTAGCGTCTTGGGGGAGGCAGTGTCCAAAAGCTGCTGCCTTCCATCTTCTTTTCCTTCTTGCGGTGTCCATCACAATAGATGGATAGATATATTGTGGAATACTGGGAGTGCACAAGCTGCCCCAACCCCGACACAGACAGGCAGAGACATAAGTTCAGCACACGCTTTTTATTTTTTCCAGGTGGGAAACACTTTCCCTCATTTTCCACCTTAACAGCACAGTTCCCAGTACATAAAGCACAAAACACATTCCTTTTCTTCTTTCTCTTCTTCTCTCTTTGCCTCCACTCCTCCTCTTCCTCCTCCAGTAAGCTTCATCTTCCTTCCTCCTGAATCTGACTCCATGAATGGAGTGAAGCAGATGTTGGCCCTGGAAGTGTTTCGGATGGCTCATTAATCTGACCTAGAATCACTCCTAGTTGTGGTGAAAGACCAATGTAGGGCTCTGCAGCTCCCCCTGGTGGCCCCACCAGAACCCAACAGGTCTGTGCTAAACTCCAACTCCCAGCAAGCCCTGTAGGAATCCATGGTGCCACAGCAGCCCAGGAAGGCTTTCTTCTAGCGTCCCAGTGAAGGTAGTACCCTGCCGATGCTCTCTCCTGCAGTCCTTCCATCCAGCTAGCGGCCATATATGCATAACTTTAGATCTTAACAGTGTTTATTGCACCCTTTAGCACTAATGGCATATAGATTTTTGTAATAGAGTGAATGAGCCCCTAGATATTCTGAGGTGATAGAGCTGCCCATTCTTCTTGACAAAAAGCCTCCTGTTCCCATAAATTCTTGGACTGTCTTGCATGAATTGCACATTTGAGATTTCCCCAAAGCAGCTCAATGAAATTGAGGTCAGGAGACTGTGTTGGCTACTCCAGCACCTTCACTTTTTTCTGCTGTAGTCACTGATGCATCAACTTGTCCTCCAATATTTCTGGTAACCTGCTGCATTCATTTTGCCATCAATTTTCACTAAGTTAGCCACTACCACTGTATCTCAGAACATTAGAGATCCACCTCCATTCTTCACATTAGGGATGGTGTGCCTTGTTGCATCCTATCAAGTTCAATTTTGGTCTCATCACTTTGTTCCAGAAGTTTTGAGGCTTGTCTAGATGCTGTTTGACATATTGTTAAGTGAGCTGTTTTGTGGCATTGGCACAGTAAAGATTTATTTCTTGCAACTCAACCAAGCAGCCCATTTTTATTCATGTACCTTCTTATCGTGCATCTTGAAACAGTAATACCACTTGTTTAGAAAGAAGCCCTTATCTCAGCTGAAGTGGCTTGTGGGTTGTTTCTCTTGGCAGCTTGGCACTTGATCCTTTCAGTTGTGGTTGATATGTTGATTTGTCTACCTGACCATGGCTTGGTAACAACAGAACACCTAACTTTCCACTTTTTTATCAGTATCAGAACACTACTGACAGCCATTTTCAGATCTCTTTATATCCTTGCACTGATTTATGAAAACCAACATTTTCTCACAGGTTCTTTGACAGTTTTGTTGCTTTCCCCATGGCTTGTTATACAACAAAGTCAATGCAGCTCTACATGAATTTAAATTGACTATTTATGCACAGCCACTGGTTACAATCCAGGAGGTTACAAGTGTGGACACTTTAATTAACCTTAATTTGAACTTGTGTATGTCAACTTTTGTATATATAATCATCCCCAACATTTAAGGGTATCTAAACTTTTGATCAAGCCCATTTGGATGATTCAGTTATCATTATGATTTAAAAAGGGCACAATTATGTGATAGTAAATTTCTTTGCCTGAGCACAATCCCTAATTAAAAGTACAGTTTTCTGCATGATTACTTATATTTTCCAAACAATGACCAATATTTTATAAATTCTGCCAGGATATGTAAGCTTATGACTATAACTGTATATATACTGCATGTATATACACACAGCAATCAGCCACAACTTTAAAACTACCTGTCTAGTGTTATGTAGGTCCCCATTGTGTAGGTCATGCCAGCAAAACAACTCTGACACTTCTAGGCATGGACTCCACAAGAACTTTGCAGGTGTCCTGTAGTGTCTGACACCAAGACATTCCTTTAATCCATTCAAATTGCACGGAGTGAGCTCCATGGATTGGATTTGTTTTTATAGCACCCACAGATGTTTAATTAGATTGAGATCTGGGGAATTTGGAAGCTAAGTCAACACTGTCATGTTTCTAAGTATTTTTTAGTGTATTAGGATGCATTATCCTGCTGAAAGATGTCACTGCCTTCAGGGAATACTGTTGCAATGAAGGGGTGAATGTGGTTTGCAATAATCTTTAGGTACATGGTACATGTCAAAGTAACATCCACATGAATGCCAGGACCACAATGATTCAGCCAACTTGCTTTCTTCCCATAATGCCTACTGATGTCATCTCTTCCTCTGGTTAACAATGCAAATGTACCCGGCCATCCACATGATTTAAAAGAGAATATACAGTGATTGAAATTCAGTGTAGGAGTGCAGATAACCAGAACAAATTAAGTAATTCCCTCATATTGTAAATTTTAATGTGCAAATATCCCTCACATATTTATTTGGTAAGCAATCTGTCTTGGTTGTTGCAAAAATATTTAATGTCTTTTTAAAATGACTATTTTGTGCCTAATTTGTCATTCTTATGAATTAATATTGTTTTTCTTGTGTACATTTTGTTAAGCTCATGTGCATAGGATGTTAGGTCTCTTGCTCAGTTGCTCTTGACTGGAACATGCAGCTGTGGAATTCAAGTGTTCAGTAGAGCTGAGCAATTGTGCAGCAGTAGTCAAAGACATGACACACAATTACCTTAGTAAAAATTTACTTTAGAAGAAACTTGACTAAACTTTGTTAAATTGAAGGCTAAAAACAGGCTGAAGTATATTCTTGTACTAAAATTAAAATAAAAACTTTAGAAAATGACTTGGATTGTTTAGTAAATTCTTATTCTGTGTCGCTGCTTTTTACTTGATGAACTGACCTCTGCCAATTTGTGTCTTCACTGAAATACATAACCATCATTTCTGTAAAATTATTATGGTGGACTGGCCACCTTTAAAACTGAATCTGAAAATTAAACTCAGTAACATATAACAACAATTAAATTTATTGCTTAAGGATAACTTTTAGGAAAATCGATAGTAGATACACCCATGGTTAAGGCAGACACATTTTTTTGCAGATTGGTAAACCTCTGACCATCTTTACTTCTGAGAGACACTTCCTGTACAAGATGCTCTTTTTAAACCCAATCATGTTACTGACCTGTTGCCAATTAACCTAATTAGTTGCAAAATGTTCCTCCAGTTTAGTACCAGCCAAACTTTATTGAGATGTGTTGCTGCCATCAAGTTCAAAATTACCTTATTCTTTTCTTAAAATGGTATATTTTCTCAGTTTAAACACCTCAGGCCTCATGTATAAACGGTGCGTACACACAGAAATGTTGTGTAAGAATGTTTCCACATTCAAATCGTGATGTATAAAACCTAAACTTGGCGTAAAGCCATGCACATTTCCACGGTCAAGTCGTACTCAAGTTCTCCACTCGGTTTTGCAGACTGGCGGCGCCCAGCGTCAAAGCAGTGCTACTGTACCAGTGTGGTTTATCTTTCTTTTTCAGATCCACATCCCTTACGTGGCTTTATAAATGCACTGAAATTAACCACATATTGCTTATTAATTTAATGCATCTGATTGTAATTAACCTGTGACAATATAATGGGCCACAGAATGGTCAAACTATTCCAAATACCATAGCTGCTTTAGCGTTGTTACTCTCACTGCACCTTCTTCTTCTTCTTTCAGCTGCTCGCATTAGGAGTTGCCACATCAGATCATCTTTTTCCATATTACTCTCACTGCACCACTCGGAGTATTTATATCATTGTATCTGAGTGTGAATTGCAGCTGTACAGCAGCTGATCGGAACAAGAATTATCAGTATACAGCATCAAGCACATGCTGCCTTAGCCATGCTGCCTATTGAACTGTTCTCATCCGACAAATGCTCCAGAGTCTTTCCTGTACTGATCTTGTGGTTCAGAAACAGTTTCATCACAAGAACTCTAAATGCACTCCATCAGTCCATCAAGTGCTCCTTGTAGAACCGTCTGTACTTATAAGTACAATAACCTCACTGTAAACTTGCGATAGTTATAATATTGCACAACCTGAGCCACTTTATAAAGTGCGTATTTACATATGATGATGATGATATCATTTTTAAGATGAAATGCAACAAAATATATTTATTATATTATACAGATAAAACTTTAACTTTAACTACACAGTGCCACAGCGTTAGCCAGGAGCTGGAAATTAGTTCACAGATTGTTCCTGCCTCACGCTGTATTCTTGCTGTGGCAGACACGACACTGGAAGGATAGATGGATAAAATAATTAAACATTACGAAGATATTTCAATGTTCCCTAAAAGTTTTGAAGAATTGTCATTCTATGCTTACAGATGACTTAACATCTATTACAGAGTTGATTGTGTGGCGATTGGGTATTTGGAGAAAGAAAAGTAAGGACAGGAATTGGGGGTTAGTACGTTTGAAAGAGATGGTACTTCTGTAATGAATTATTTCATTGAATGTCATGCACAACGCAGCAAGCATCTTGCGTGAGACATGAATAATCACTGCGCCACCGTGTTTCCATGTTTAATAACATGTTTTAACTCCTATTATCATGAAAATGATATCATGTATAGTTCTCAGTATTTTAATTATTCAGAGAGCTGTAAAATTACAAATGTAATGGATTCTGTGTCCTGTCGGAGGAAGAGAAAGCCTGAAAGCATGTAGTGATTCACACACATAGAAGATCAAATACAAAACAAAGCATTTAACGTGCTACTTTAGTTACAATGGGATTTGAGAAACTAGTAAATTAAACGATTTTACAGATGAACCTTATGATGTTCTACTTTAATAACAAAATTAACTACGTAATTAAAGTGGAAATTTCAAGATTAAAGTTGACATTTTGTGCTTTTTCCTCACTGTGTGCCTTTTTTTTCTCTGTACCCTAATCAGCTTTCATATGACACTCAGACGGTGGGCTACGACTCGCCTTTTCACGACGACTTTGATATGTGACAACTTCTTTTTTATTTTGGGCACTGTATGACTTTGTGACCTTGACCTTTCGAGCTTCTCCGACACGCTATGTCATTCGATCAACTTCCTTTTGCTGTTTATATCACTGTTTAAACCAACAAATTGTAAGTTTTTCCTTGCCTCCACTTGGTATTTGCTGAAATTCTTATGTTTTCCCTCGTACATTTGCCATTGTCTTTTCACAGAAGGCTGATCTTAAGGGCTATATGTATTGATTTGCATATTCAAAGAGACGTAATTCTGGGAAGAGACGGGGCGGGACAGCAGGTGCGTGCACGTGCGTTACTTTTCACGCTGACCAGGATTTATGTAGCAGAAGAATGTGGAAGTTGGCGAACGCACAGATTTATGCATCTGGATTTTTTTGTGGGTAAGTACATTTCCGCTTTTGTGCTTACATCATATTATAGTGCGAATTCTACGCACGGCGTTATGCATGAGGCACCTGATATGTTTTCTCTGTTCTATTGTGAATAAAATAAGGGTTTATAAGAATTGCAAAGCGTTGCAAAATTTTCACTTAACCCTAGTGGTTCAATGGCCTTTACACCCTCAATTCTATCCTGATTATTACAAAATGCGAAATCTAGACAGGCTTCTCCCCTGTATTGGTGCATACTGTGTTAAAAACAGTCACTGATTACTTCTAAAAGATCCTGCTCTTGTACTCCTCTATTTGCAAAGTTAGCCCAGTTAACATTTGAGTAGTTAATGTTCCCTATGGCTATAATATCCTCCTGTAAACTTTTCTTTTTAACATTACTAAAAATAAGTGCATTGATTTCTGTCTGCATTGGGCAATCGATAACATACTCCTAAAATAAGGTCTCTTTCCCTAATACTTTCAAGAAGAAACCAGATTTCCTCACTAAGGTGAGGCTGATTGTCCAATTGAGGATGTTCATTAAAATTCTCTGTGATACAAACATCAAGCCCACTTCTTTTTCTGGTTTGTCTATCCTTCCTAAAAATGTACATCTCTCTCTGTTATACTCATCCCCATGGGTTTTTTTTATCCAGATTTCTATTATTGCTATAATATAATAATTATTCTCTGCTACATAGAACTCCAACTCACTTGTTTTATTTTTGATAATTCTAGCATTATAAATATTTATAATTTTAAAATAAGTAATTATGATTGGTAGGCTCTATTGGTCTGAGTGGCCTTTTCTCATCTAGATTGTTCTAATGTTCTGTCTTCCTTTCCTTAAACTGAACATCCTATTTTTAATGAGTTACTCATTTTACTTTTGCATTTAATTGTTGATTAGAATTTACATTACTATGTATTTTTATTTGTACATTATTGTTTGTTCCTTTATGTACAGTTCTGAGCCTGGCCTATCCTAAACTCCTAGTCCCCCACCTGGTACCCTAGTTTAAACAATCTTTGACTAACCTACTCATACACCTCCATAACACATTACTACCCCTTTGGTTCAAATATAACCTGTCATGGAAGAACAAGTCCCATCTATTCCAACAGGAGTCCCAATACCCTATAAACATATATCCTTCTACCCTACAGTTAGATTTGAGCACTGCATTAAGGACTCCTCACTAAGCTCCTCACTCTTAACTGGACTGGGGCCTGGCACAGGCAGAACTTCAGAGAAGACTTGCTTGTCAGTTCTGCTCCTCAGCTTGGCACCTAACTTTTGAAATCTGGATTACAGAACTAACAGATTACCCTTATATGTGTCATTTGTTCCAACATAGACAATGACAACTGGATCAACTCTCGCTTTGGCCAACATCCTATTAACCTTACTTGGGGGATCACCTGTGCACCCAAAATGCAACAGACCGTGTAAGATTCTCTGTCTCTGTGCTTCCGTACCCATAATGAATAAGTGCCCAACCACCACTAGGTCTCACTTTCTGGGAAGTGGTTTTGAGGTGGCCCATCGGGGCTCCTTGTGTCTGCCTACAACCTTTGAATCTTCAGAGACACAGTCCAGCTCTGTAAGGACCTGAAAATAATTTTGCACTTCAAATTCTGCACTGTTTACCTTGTGCTTTGTAACTGTGACCCATCTATCTCTACCTATCTTGTCTGAACTCTCCTCCACGATGTGAGTTCCAGTTATAGAGTAATTTAAACAATACTGTGGCTAAGAACATGTTAGTTTGATATCAGGTGCATCATACTGACCAGGAATGTTCCCAATTATGCCACAGGAACAAAATAAAACACATAAGTAATTCACAAAGCTTTGGGGCTCAAAGCTGAAGTCCTCATTTATTAATTAAAGGCTAAAATATGGTAGTTGAAAATGACAAGTGTAATAAATGAGGATAGGCACTTCTTGTTTCTTTGGGCTTTTCTGTTGATGCAATCTGAAGGGTGGGAGCTGAAGATGGGTTCATTGGTCTTCTTTGAGACTGACTTCTTCCTGGCTAAGAGTGAATAAAAGGAAGAATACAAGAAAATTACAACAATCTAGATGAAAATAGGCCATCCAGACCAACAAAGCTCACCAGTCCTATCCACTTCTTCCAAAATAACATGAAGTCTAATTTTGAAGGCCCCTAAAATTCTACTGTCTACCACACTACTTGGTAAGTTTTTTCATGTGTCTATGGTTTTCTGTGTAATGAACACCTCCAAATGTTTGTACGTAATTTACCCTTAATATGTTTTCAACTGAAAAACACAATCTGAACCCGAGCGGTGTTTTGTTATTGGACTTCTGTGCTCATCACGGATTGTCCATAACGAACACCATGTTCAAGCATAGGGCTGTTCATATGTGCACTTGGCACCAGGACACCCTAGGCCTCAGTTCAATGATCGACTTTGTGGTCATGTCATCGGACTTGCGGCCACATGTCTTGGACACTCGGGTGAAGAGAGGGGCGGAGCTGTCAACTGATCACCACCTGGTGGTGAGTTGGCTTCGGTGGTGGGGGAAGATGCCGGTCAAGCCTGGTAGGCCCAAACGTGTTGTGAGGGTCTGCTGGGAACGGCTGGCAGAGTCCCCTGTCAGAAGTAGCTTCAACTCCCACCTTCGGCAGAACTTCGACCACATCCCGAGGGAGGTGGAGACATTGAGTCTGAATGGGCCATGTTCCGTGCCTCTATTGTTGAGGCGGCTGACCGGAGCTGTGGCCGCAAGGTGGTTGGTGCCTGTCGTGGCGGCAATCCCTGAACCCATTGGTGGACACCGGCGGTGAGGAATGCCGTCAAGCTGAAGAAGGAGTCCTACTGGACCTTTTTGTCCTGTAGGTCTCTGGAGGCAGCTGATAGGTACCGGCAGGCCTAGCGGAATGTGGCTTCGGAGGTTGCTAAGGCAAAAACTCGGGCATGGGAGGAGTTTGGGGAAGCCATGGAGAATGACTTTCGAATGGTTTCGAGGAGATTCTGGTTCACCGTCCGGTGTCTCAGGAGGGGGAAGCAGTGCAGTGTCAACACCGTATATGGTGGGGATGGTGCGCTGCTGACCTCGACTCGGGATGTTGTGGGTCGGTGGGGGGAGTACTTCGAAGACCTCCTCAATCCCACTAACATGCCTTCCAATGAGGAAGCAGAGCCTGGTGACTCTGAGGTGAGGTGGGCTATCCCATCTCTAGGACTGAGGTCACCAAGGTGGTCAAAAAACTCCTTGGTGGCAGGGCCCCGGGGGTGGATGAGATATGCCCGGAGTTCCTCAAGGCTTTGGATGTTGTAGGACTGTCTTGGTTGACACGTCTCTGCAACATCGCATGGACACCGGGGACAGTGCCTCTGGATTGGCAGACCGGGGTGGTGGTCCCCCTCTTTAAAAAGGGGTACTGGAGGGTGTGTTCCAACTACAGAGGGATCACACTCCTCAGCCCCCCTGGAAAAGTCTATTTGGGGTTCTGGAGAGGAGGGTCCGTCGGATAGTCGAACCTCGGATTCAGGAGGAACAGTGTGGTTTTCGTCCTGGTCGCGGAACAGTGGACCAGCTCTACACAATTAGCAGAGGGTGCATGAGAGTTTGCCCAACCAGTCTACATGTGTTTTTTGGACTTGGAAAAGGCATTCGACCATGTCCCTCGGGGACCCCTGTAGGAGGTGCTCCGGGAGTATGGGGTACCGGACTCCCTGGTAAGAGCTGTTCGGTCCCTATACAACTGCTGTCAGAGCTTGGTCCACATTGCCGGCTGTGTTGAGCCCGTTTCCAGTTAGAGTTGGACTCCGCCAGGGCTGCCCTTTGTCACCGATTCTGTTCATAACTTTTATGGACAGAATTTCTAGGCGCAGCCAGGGTGTTGAAGGGGTCCGGTTTGATGGACTCAGGATTGGGTC
This sequence comes from Polypterus senegalus, assembly GCF_016835505.1. Taxonomy (NCBI): domain Eukaryota; kingdom Metazoa; phylum Chordata; class Cladistia; order Polypteriformes; family Polypteridae; genus Polypterus; species Polypterus senegalus. Next base: position 185,154,888 of record NC_053156.1, on the reverse strand, counting down.
ACTGCTTTTTGCAGATGATGTTGTTCTGTTTGCTTCATTGAGCTGTGATCTTCAGCTCTCTCTGGATCGTTTCGCAGCTGGGTGTGAAGCGACTGGGATGAGAATCAGCACCTCAAAATTCGAGACCATGGTCCTCAGCTGGAAAAGGGTGGAGTGCCCTCTCAGGGTTGGGGGAAAGATCCTGCCCCAAGTAGAGGAGTTCAAGTATCTCGGGGTCTTGTTCACGAGTGAGGGAAGAATGGACCGTGAGATCGACAGGCGGATCGGTGCGGCATCCGCAGTGATGCGGACTCTGCATCAGTCTGTCGTGGTGAAAAAGCAGCTGAGCCGTAAGGCAAAGCTCTCAATTTACCAGTCGATCTACGTTCCTACCCTCACCTATGGTCATGAGCTATGGGTAGTGACAAAAAGAACGAGATCGCGAATACAAGCGGCTGAAATGAGTTTCCATGGCAGGGTGTCTGGGCTTTCCCTTAAAGATAGGGTGAGAAGCTATTCGGGAGGGCTCAGAGTAGAGCTGTTGCTCCTCCACATCGAGAGGAGTCAGATGAGGTGGCTCGGGCATCTGATCAGGATGCCTCCTGGACGCCTCCCTGGTGAGATGTTCCGGGCACGTCCAACCGGGAGGAGGCCTCGGGGAAGACCCAGGACACACTGGAGGGACTATGTCTCCCGGCTGGCCTGGGAACGCCTTGGGATTCTCCCGGAAGAGCTAGAAAAAGTGGCTGGGGAGAGGGAAGCCTGGGCCTCTCTGCTTAAGCTGCTGCCCCCGCGACCCGACCCCGGATAAGTGGAAGAGGATAGATGGATGGATGGATGGATGTTTTCAACTGTGTCCTCACGTTCTTGTTAAGCTTGTTTTAAAATGACAGTCTTGATCCACTGTACTAATTTCCTTCATAATTATTAGCACTTCAATCATGTCTTACCATAATCTTCTTTTGCTTAAACTAAAAAGGCTCAGCTTTTTTAATCTTTTCTCTTAATTAATTCTCTATAGCCCTGAAGTCAGCCTAGTCATTCTTCTTGGACTTACATTTGCTTACATTATATTCAATTTGCTCCAAATCTCCCCGTGCCTGTATGCTGTCCTTGTCCCACTGTAATGATTCAAAAGATTCCATATATTATGCCAATCCACCTAGCTTGGTACCACCTACAAATTTAACCAGCTTGTTATTTATATTCCTTTCCAAATCTATATATATAAAAGTCAATGTGTGTGTATGTATGTATGTATTTTCCAGCATCACTTCCAAACAGCTGGAGCAATTTTCATGAAACTTGGTACACATGTTTCTCATTGGTCAACTAAAAATATTGTAGGATGAAATCAACCCTAACCCATGCCCTTCTGGGTAGGGTGGGGAGTGATCTTGCGGACTTTAATGCATGTTATCATCCAGTTGACACTCGGAACAGCCACCAGAGGATGAACTGGATTTTATATACTTTGTTTGAGCACCACTGTGCCCCTGTTGCTTTTGAAATTAAATAGAGTTGGTTGATAACATACATACAAGACCGCAAGACAAGCACATTAGTGAGTCTTCATTGTTTGTTAATTTATTTTTATTTTTAAAATTGCGCTTTTTTTAAATTATATTTTTCTCAAATAATTAAAAACAAAACACTTTATTTTCCTCCCGGGCAATGCCAGGTATTTCAGCTATGTTAGCTAGTTATTTATGTATATTAAAAATAGCTAATTATACTGTTCATTTAATGGACTTAATGTCAAAAATGCACAAAATGCTTCAGACAGATTTCAGTGCCAAAAGTAAATTACAAGAACACTTCACATAATTTACACCACCTTTCCTTCAACTTTCCTCTTTCTCCCTCTGCCTGTGAGGCTCTCTTTTCTGGCATCAAGCAGCACACTATAATACTATATATAATAATACAATACTAAGGTGAGCTCAGGGAGGCAAGAATCCTCCTGCACAGAACATTGTTTTTGGTTGCTCCCATGCTAGTTGCAAGTACAACTAGCAGTCTTTAATATTCATCTACTGTACCGGAGTGCAAGATTTACAGAGTAGTGTAGTGTAGTGTAACAGCTATGCTTAGGCAATTATTCAGCACAGCAGGGTTATGATTGTAGATAAGTGGGCTATTTTACTAGCCCTTCGGGCATATACCATTATGCGGTTCGCCCTGAATCCAGCCTGCCAGATTCAAAGGGTTAAAAAAATGCATCTGCTAAACATGTATGCAGTTTAAGAGCACTTTTTTAAAACCCTGTATATACTGTAAGTTACGCAAGCATGCCTTGTTGCTCCCCACTGTTGATATCAGAAGCATAAGAATGTTAGCTCCAAAGTGACTGATTTTAGAAACTGGAAACAGAATTAAGTATACAGTATCTTTACAGTATAACTGAAGTTAACTGAAAAAGGAGACCAAAAATGCTTTGAGGCATTACTTAAACTTCAAGCAGCCATGTTGTCCTTTACACCAACCTGTTTACACAACAGGTTGTATGGTGTGAATTGCACAATGTAGTTAATTTTTTAATGGCACTAGCTACATGTATTGGTATAACTTAAATATTTTAAATTAATTATTTTGCTTTCCTACTTGCACGTATGCTTTGTTCCTTGGCCAAATTTCTTCCACATCTAGGTCAATTAGAAGTACAGGAGGACAATCCCAAGAGAAAGACTACAGTGAAAATTATATCTTGGTGAAGTCTGAGGGAACTACTGACAGAAAGATAGTGGATATTACGATCAATAAAGTAGAGAAACTTTCATCTTAACAGTCCTGTGTGGCTTGAATTTTGATTAGGTGGGTAAAACTCGTGAATCTCTCATTTGGATGTGTGAAGCTTGGCAAGGCTTCAGTTTTGTTTTTTCAGGAAAATAATTCTTTTTTCCATTCTCAGCATTTTCTTTAATTTATAGGATGTAAACATTAAGACTGTGATTGCATTCTTCCAGTTCTGTAAATTTAGTACTCAGTGACATGACCCACCCTTCCAGCGAAGTGAGCTGCTAATCACAGCTGACTAATTTGGTCAGCATTTTAGGGTCCAATCAAATCTTATTCTGTGGGGATTTAAATTCTTTTGTGTCACTGAGTTTTCTGCTTAAAATCATGAAGCTCTATTATAAAGATTTCCATGTGGTGAGGAACTGGCATGCTACTCTTTCATGACATCAAAGATAGTGCATGCCCAAGAATAGGCACCTCAGCACATGGACACCTCATTACATGATTTGAGATTTCAGAGTGGTATCCACTCAATCTAGATGCCTTGGATTACAGCTGGTTAATGGAAGATATGTTTCATGGCAATTTAGGAGGAGATAGAGTTTAAAAATGAGTGAGTGAAACTGGAAACCTCATCATGCATTCTTCAGCCACCAGAGGTCATATGGAATTTAACTCTTTTTCCTGAAATGTATCTAATTTGCTAATTAAGGCTCTCTGAAAACATTTACCAAATAAGCAGTATGTTCTTTAATTCCTAAAAAACTCTGTAATCATTAAGTTAGTCTAGGATTTTCAAATGTCCATCCTTCAGGAATTCTATACATCCTAATATTATTTTTCTTGATGCATGTTTATTTTAAAGAGTGTTTTTGCCATGTTCTAAGGTTGTCAGTTTCCATTTGTTCCAGATTTCCACTGGTAGTTGTTTATAAATGCTTTAAGATTCAGAGTTGGGCATCAAACATATTTATTTTATTCTGTTCTATTCTGATTTTTCTCTAACATACAAATGTAGCACTTGCCTAAACATTTCATCTTTCATTTCCCACTTAGCATCATTTAAACTCTTATCATATCTGTCATATTTTACTTAATTGTTTTCATATCCATCCCCTGCTTAATTATCAACTTCCTCATCAGTAGTTTTTTCTTTATATTCTATTGGTCAGTGCTCTTTAGATTTCTTAATGTTAGTTTCCTAATTTGTGTGTGTAGGTATAGGGTTGTAGACTTATATGACAGATGAACCCCATTCATGTTTTGAATGAAAAGAGAATGGATTTCCATCCTAATTTACCTTAGCCTCACTGCTGAGTGGGGAAGGAGCTTGAGTACTGTTAGATTTGGAGTACACTGGCCAGGTTGCTTCTGTAATTGCATCACCTGGCAAATTTATGTATGTTTCTTATTGAATCTATTGTAGCATTTAGTAAGCTGTATTTCATTTCATTTCATATTTAATGACTCTATAGGTTATTGTTCCTTTAGAGTCATATTGTACTCTGTGTCATATGAAACTTCAATAGGAGTGTTAAAAGACAGGATATTCTAGATATTTGAAGAATGACATAATTAAAGCACTCATGCTAGAAGAGAGGTTGTTTTAGACTTTTCAGTGCCTGAGGAGAGATCAAACCAAAATGCAGGCTTTAATGAGGGAAAATGAAAGTGGTATTAGGTAGGTTTAGCTAATTAACGGTCTCTCTATTAAATATTGGTAAATTAAAACACAAAACATCTTGTGATGTACAGGCATAATTCCAGTAGTGTAAACATAAATGCATACATCTAAACATATATTTATACATTTTCAAAGATGTTGGTGTTATTTATATTTATCTGAGTAAGGTATGTTAATCTGCAAAAGATTAAATGGATAAATTTCCAGTTCATACAGATCTTTAAGATCACAACATCTGGGGCAACAGTTTCCAGGAAAAAAGTTTATCTCACCAACAGTGATTGTTGAGCATGCCTTTGGGCATTTTGTAGATACAAGGTAATGTATGTAATTCTTGTGAAATTTATGATAGTATTTCTCTATCCTCTCTGGAAAAAATGACATCTTATTTGTAATTAATTATTTGTAATTCCAGGAGGCATAATGAGGTCATAATAGCAGTGATCTTGTGAGCCACAATGAGCCACAGAGAAAATTGACCATGCAGTCCAAAGTATCCTTATGGTTTTAATGGAAATTACATTTACAATTCATGTGTTTTTATAATAGCTCTGAATTTATTGAATATTTTGGTTTTCCAGAATTAAGCATCCCACCAGCAAACACAACAATTTCAGACCCCAAGAAAGCATGGTCAAAAGTTAATATAAGTTATTTACTCTTATTCTTTGTTGCCACCTGAAAACTGCACTAATCCATATTTGAAATCACTTTTCTGTGGGAAACTGAGAGTAAGATAAGATTAAAATGCATGTGTATTTTTCATTGTGCTTCATTGCTACTATTTTATATTTATAAATCTCTTAATGATGTATTAGCACACATTCTGAAAAGGTGTCATCAATTTTAAATTGAAATAACATAACATTCTGAAATCTGTTTAATTCAATTTAGGGCTGCAAGGGTGTGGAGATACCCCAAACAGCATAAGGCACAAGGCAAAAAGCTATACTGTACAGGGCACCAGTCTAACATAAATCCACAATGGTGACTTTTAAATATGTTGATTTTGTTTCACTGAAAGCTATGCTTGATTGTCATATCACAAGTCTACTTTAATAATGCATATTTGTGGAATAAGTGGAATGTAAAAAAAACAATGCAGGAGAACTGAGGCAGATAATGGTCCTTCTCTTTTAATCCATTGTAGTTGATAAGGTTAGATATAAACAAACCTACAAGCCCATCCTGTTATATCAAAATAACACTTTCCATTTGAGACATCTCAGAATGACTGACACTTGCTCATTCTCTGATTAATATAGAATATCTTTTACCTTCTTATAAGGCATAAACTAGACAAATAGAGGGTGGCGCAGTGGTAGCGCTGCAGCCTCGCAGTTAGGAGACCTGGGTTCACTTCCCAGGTCCTCACTGCGTGGAGTTTGCATGTTCTCCCCGTGTCTGCGTGGGTTTCCTCTGGGCGCTTTGTTTTCCTCCCACAGTCCAAAGCCATACAGGTTAGGTGGATTGGTGATTCTAAATTGGCCCTAGTGTGTGCTTGGTGTGTTTGTGTGTGTCCTGAAGTGGGTTGGCACCCTGCTTGGGATTGGTTCCTGCCTTGTGCCCTGGGATTGGCTCCAGCAGACCCCCGTGACCCTGTGTTCGGATTCAGCGGGTTGGAAAATGGATGGATGGATAGACAAATGGAGGGAATGGTTTCCATTTCACTCCAGTGGTATATACACTCCTCCAGAAGGAGTCCCTTGTTACAGGTACAAAATATTAACTATTAACTAATGTTTGTTAAAATGTTACTTTTACTTTAAATACTACACCTCCAGAATCAAAATGGAACATAACAAAATTATACACAAGCTAACAGAAAATTACAATTACAAGTTTTGTAAATATCATCAGGATTTTTAAAAATTTCCAGATCAATATTTTTAATTTACTGTGATTCTGTATGACAGATGGTGCTTTCAGGTTTCTGTCTTGAATATAATTATGCATAATTTCCATGTGTGTCAAATTTACTATGTAACAGAAAGAATTCCACTGGATTCATTTTATTTAAAGTTGATCTCCAAAATTCTTCTTCCTTCTTTTCATAGTTTTGAGTCTCAGTTTCCTTAGCTTGTCACAGATGCCTGTCAGAGCATGTATTTAAGTCCTTGTTTGCTGTTCCCTAATGTTGGTGTATTTTTTTATCCAAACTGCAGACAGCAGATAAATAGCACAATTGTAAACAATGTTTGTGTATTACAAATTCCTTCACTTGTATTACAACATGTTTTACAATAGTATTTGAACAATTTCTTAAATGTATTTAACTTTGGCTTTGAGAGAATAAAATGTTCGACATAACAGACAACCACATTTATTTGAGAGTTTCTCCCTATATGTGAATGTGTCCTGTGTTGTATAAAAAAGAATCTTTAACCCAGTTACACATCTAATCATTTAAAATTCTTGAGAGAAACAGGAAGTTGTTCATCTGTCAAAAATAAAAATGTTTTTGACAGGCTTGGTCCGCAATAGAAATAAAATAATGCAGTACTTCTTTATATTCCCTGCTTTGTGCCCCAATAAATGCAAGTTATCTCCAATACACTAATAACCTAATTGTGCTTCACTCACACAGAATATAGAAACAATGTAGAAAGAATTTTAAGATGGAGAATCTTTTATCTGTGGCACCTCTGCATGAGAACCACCTTTTTCAAGCCTTCCAAACATATGCAGTTTTTAATATCTGGAAAACATTTGGGATTAAATTGCTTAGAGATCTTTATTTAGACAACATCTTTGCATCCTATGAACAATTACATTACAAATTTAACTTTCCAGCAGCACACAGTTAGAGGATTTGTGCATAACTTCTTCAAAACCTGTCAGTTTCTAATCAATAATATTTTAGAATAAGCTCTTAAAGCACTGAGGAAATAATTCTCTTCGCATTACTTTCTTTTTTTATCTGCCTATTAAGCTCATCAATTTATAATAATAATAATAATAATTCTTTGCATTTATATAGCACTTTTCTCACTAATTAAAGCGCTCAGCAATTGCAGGTTAAGGGCCTTGTGTATTTTGACCAGCTTTAAGTTTTACTCCATTGGCCATACTCTTCTTTCCCAGAGGTGGGGATTGGGTTGTTTTGTTTTCAATCCTATTTTTTGTAAAAATTGATCTATCTGTATGGAATGATTATAATAAAATCAATTAAAAAAATGTTTTTCTTGGTTTTTAAAAGGATGCAAAATCTGTTGTAAAAATTAACTGTGATTTTGATTATATTGATAAAAATTAGGTTTAAAAATAAATATTGGATAGTACACTTATATGAAATTTGAATTGTTAAGCAAAAAAAAAAAATTCTGGCGACAGTTATTCCCATCATTAAGAAGTAATAAAGCATAGAAATGATTTAGTGGTACCTAATTCAGCTTTGAATAAGCCTAGATATTGATTGCAAATTCCAACTGAGAAATAGATACTTTATTATGCATGGAAAAGGCACTATATACATAAAATAATGATCATGACCAGTTATACGATTACTCAGATTCTTTCCAAACGTAATTGTATTTTTGCATTGATCACTAGATGGGAGTACAGTTTCATAAATTGGAAGACACAGCACACCGTGTGAGGATTATTTTACTGTAACAAAATGGAAGTTCTTCAACTCAATATCTAGTCATCCTTAAATCTGACTTATTAATAAAATAAAAAATTACACAAATTCAAACATTTTAAAGCAAATATGAGAAATTTAAGACTTCAAAAGGTAAGAAAAAAGAAAAATTTCTTTGCTTTACCATATATATGCATATTTTATTAAAAATGGTAAGAACATAGATAGCATTTTCAAAAAGTCATGTCATGTATATTTGGAAATTAAATGTAAGAACAGTACATTTAATAAGAGGATAAAAAATGTGAAATATAGTAATTCAAATGAACTTTGCATTTCACAGTTTTTATAATGCAATATTTTCTAAAATCATTCTGTCAGTTTTATTAACATTCTACTGAAATGTTTAATTTGTAAAATTTTATCAACACACGTGCATACATTCACACAATAGTACATTCATACACATGTAATTTGGATACTGTATTTACAAAATAGACATTCCACAGATCATGAATCATTTTATTTATACTTTTGCACTCATTAATGAGTCATATATCATTCTGTACAGTAATGTCAGTAGAAAGACTATCATACTCACTAGAACGAGTTGACATTCCTAAATACTGCTTCAGAAACTCACTAAACCGTTTTTGATTGTTCCACTTGCGTGCAGATTTGCGAACACCTATAAATCCTCCATAACGTTTATACAAAGATTTTCCTGGGTATAGAAGTTTCTTGTAACCATACTTTCCCTTAAGAAACCCTCCAAATCGTTTGGAAAGATTGTGGTTCCCCAAAAAGATATCATAGTTTTCACCATTTGAATTGCTGCTTTCCTGAACATCTTGTTCTTCCAGGTAATCCTTTGGAGTCTGAGACATTTTCTGGTCTTCCTCCCGAGGACTTCCTCCAGAGGCTTTCACTACATTAGTAAGATGCTTCAGCAGTGTGGTGTAAATGGTGCCATCTTTCCATCCCTTAGGCAATGTGATCTCCTCGCTTTCCAATCTCAACAAGCCACCATCTTGATCTTGTGTCAAACTGTTGACTATTGCTTTATCACAGGCATCCCAGATAAGTGTAGTGGCAACCCTCCTCTCACACTCATCAATACAGACCTAAAAAAGTAATCAAATATTAATAGCTTTAACAATTTGAAAGATGTATACAATATGTTGTACATTTCACTTGACATCATTGTTTAAAGGAATCTAGATGTTTTTTAAGTTGAAGTAAGAATAAATAATAGCAATTTCAACTTCTAAAACAGAGAATTGACAACCTTCAACCAGAAAATAGCTTGAGAAAATCTCAATAATTTTTTGGCTTATAAATTTAAGTGCTGCCTAGAGATACAGTATATACAATCACCTTCTCTGGGGCATTATATGCATACTCAAACACCCCTAAGAGTTATTCTACATGTGAGTGCTGTTTTCTGGCCCTGTTCTGTTCAGGGTATTCTACTGCTTGTGGCAGGCGGCCAGACGCCCAGAGTGTGGAAGGACCAGAGGAGGGGGAGAGAGTATTTATGGGACAGTGTCTCCCCTGGGCTGATAGAGGGCAGCCCCCTTGATTTCCAGTGGGGCTACGGGTTATGAGCATGGGAGCTCAACCCTGTTGGAACCCGTGGCCTCAGCCAGGGGGCGCATGGACCTTTCCAGGGCCTTATTTAGTCACGCTTCCGCCACACCTGGTAGTATGGCCTGAAGAAACTTCATCCAGGTGCCCTATAAAAAGGAGCCACCTCATTCCATAAGTTGGCCAGAGTTGGGAGGAGAGGACAAGGCCTGAGGAGGAATGGAGGGAGAAGGACTGGCAGCAAGAAAAGACAGAATGGTATTGGTGTGTTGTGTGGACTGGTATTTTGGGCATGTCAAAGCTGTAAATAAATGTGTGTACTGTGGCAAAACCTGTCTCCTGCCTGTCTGTGTCCTGGTTAGGGTGGCATACATCCCCTAGTGGCTCACAAGCTAAATGCTACATTTTTTAACAAAAAAAAAACATAGGTAACACTTAAAGTGATTTTCCTCTAACTTTTCTGAAATAACTCTTGATTTGTAAATTATTGTCTACTTTGATTTAGGTTATACAGATTCCAGGTTAATTAATCTGCTGTTAATCCATACTAATAAAAGGCAAAGCCCTCACTCTCTAGCTCACTCACTCACTCACTGACTCACTCACTCATCACTAATTCTCCAACTTCCCATGTAGGTAGAAGGCTGAAATTTGGCAGGCTCATTCCTTACAGCTTATTTACAAAAGTTTGGCAGGTTTCATTTCGAAATTCTACGCATAACGGTCATAACTGGAACCTATTTTTTCGTCCATATACTATAATAGACTTCTGCTCGATGGACGTTGGAGGCGGAGTTACGCCTCCCTCGTAATTTAGTGCCTGCCCATATAAGGCCGTCTGTCAGTGGCAATCCAATAGAAACACTGCTGCTAAATATTCACCGGTGAAGGACTGTGCTTATGCAGACGAAGATGAGATGGTCAGGTTGTGTTTGGCACCTAATCAGCGAAACTGTGAGAGAAACTTTTAAGTGCCTGGTCTTAGCTAACATTAAATACAGCCATGGACATCGCACAAGATGGCACCAGCACAGCTGGGAACCATCGATGCATGTACACCGAGCGGCTCGCGTGAACTGACGCAGTGCACAGACAAAAAGCAACAGTTCCAAAGTGTGCTGAACAAAAACTAAATTACACAGTTGAGAAGGCAGCAAAAAAATATGAAGCGTCTGACACATACAAGCATATTCATAAGTGCAACTACTGAGGAAACATAGCACACGTGGAAAAAGTCAATGTCCCGCTAAAAGAAGACAGTGTAAAAAAAAGACCTGTGCATGCAGTGTGATACGTCTCAGATAAAGAGGAAGACGAGCTGTTTATTGATGCAGTAAGAAATAAATCGATGAATGAAACCTGTTATCTTTACAACAATTGACAGACACGGAATGTAACTTGAACACAACACATCCTACAAATATGAACCTGATTGAAAGAAATAATGATAATCAAATCCTTGATGACAGCAACACTCATAACACTCACAAAACAATTACTGTATATTGACAATCATGTTACGCTATTTTTAAAATGTTCCCTTTTCTTTTTCATAAGTTCTTTAATGCACTACTTCTCCGCTGCGAAGCGCGGGTATATATATATATGTATATATATATCCCGATCTGCATACTCTCAAATAGACAAACCACATGCCGTGGTGCAATGGAAGAGGCTTTGCTTCTAGCGCCGACGACTGAGGCTCGATTCCTGAGAGGGGGTGCACTGAGTATGTACGCCTGATGACCCCAAAATTAGGGCGAAACAAGTGTTGCGTGCTCTTTGCATTATTTCACAGTAAAACTATTTCAATATATATATACATACATATATATATACACACACATACATATATATCAGAGCTTCCCAATTCATTTTACCCTTGAATCCCCTTGGTTTGAGACGTATGAAAAAATATGCGGTTAACGCAGAAAGACAGATCACCAATTGAAGCTTTATGACTAATGGATACTTTATTTGCCATCAATGATTGTTTTGGTAAAGCCATACTCAGTGTAATCATTAGATGAACGGTAAAAAAGTAAGAGCGAAGGGAGGGTGACTTATTGAGGCACGCAGGCGAAACCACAATAGCACACGGGCTCAATGTAGTGTGAGTGAACTCGATCTGAATTGCGTGATCACATTCGAAAATATATATCTTTTCAAGTTCTATTTAGTCGACAAAAATATCTTTGGTTGGAATGTAAGGCGAATTTACTCTTTACATTTCTATGGTGAAGAAAAATGTATGCAATGATGCCTACATTTAACTTACATTCCTACCAAAGATATTTCTGTCGACTAAATAAAAATTCCTTCTATTTAAAATTTAAATAGAACTTGAACAGATACGATAGTTCATAATATCCACGCAGACTTGCACGTAAGAGCGGTAGTCATCCATTTTAACAAGCAGCGTATTGCACTGATACAAAATAGCCTGCCCATTTACTTATTTAGGAATGGATAAATAAATTAAGATTTTGTACAAATAATGTTTTTCATTTTTCTTCCTTGATGGATTCTGGCACCCCCAGCAACAGTTGCTCGCACCCCAAAGAGTGTATATGTATATATATATATATATATATGTATGTGTGTGTGTGTATATGTATATATATGTATATACTGTATATGTGGATGTATATGTATATATATATATATATATATATATAAGTGTATGTATATATGTGTGTGTGTATATATATATATATATATATATATATATATATATATATATATATGACAGCAACACTCATCACTCACAACAGTGACAAAACAATTACATTGACAATCATGTTACGTTATTTTCAAAATGTTTCCTTTTCTTTTTCATTACTTTTTTAACACACTACTTCTCCGCTGCGAAGCGCGGGTATTCTGCTAGTATGTTATATAAGATATCAAAGAGGATCTATGATAAAGTGCATTGGAGGTCTGTGGCGGGGTGAGTTTTCAGTTTTAATAAAGAATTTGAATCTTCTTTCTTAGTATAGAAATTCCATTTACATTTTTCAGTCATTTATTTTTGTAAAAGTCTTCGTTTCCTAAGTTGCAAATTATCACTGCTTTCTTCAAAACATTGCTGATATTTAAATTTACACTTACTTCATGATCACCGTGCATCTTACCCACACAACTTCTAATAACAAAGGTCTCACTCCTTTCATGCCACTACTTCTACATCTACATCTCCTGCCTTTTCTCCTCCAGCCATCACCTTAAGGATAATTGCATTAATCTTGAGGTTTTTCAAATTGGCTTGGACCTGATATAAGCTCATACTGTAAAATACCAATCTGAGGAGGCCACTTGAATTAAACCTCATATTAAAAAATCTTTATTACATCTGGTTTGCCTCTAGTTCATGAGCACATGTACAACAAAAGTGCTGCTTGTTAAACAGACAGCACTCCAAGAAAAGGTGCTTTATTTTTGGCATTTGAAAGAAGAGGTCTTCTCCCCAGACTGGAAAAACCAAGTATTTATTTAGTAGACTATGGGATTTTTTTATATGTAACTTTCTCTTTTCAGGATCTTGACTCCTTGTTTACCCATGAGACTTTCAAAAGTTTCATTTGAAACTTAAGATAAAAGCAACATTTATGCAATATATTAATATGGGAATAATCTGTTGAGACAGATATATATTTGAGGAAATGTACTTGTTACTTAAAAAGTCAAACTTTTAAATATGCATCTTTTTTTTCTAAGTGAATGCTATGTATCCCAGCTGAATGAGAGTTGTCAATGTATAAAATTAATAGAACTCTGTCCCATTAAGTTTATCTAATCTGTAAAATTTGCTAGCCATGCACTTAATCAATGTGCAGGTTTAGTCAGTAAGCTACAGTAAATGCAGTTAGTAGCTGAAGATGTACTACTTCAGTCTAGCATACAGTTATTAGAGCACTTGGTTAGACTGTTTATATTGTAGCTATGTTTGTGAATTATTTGTATAAAAACAGAAGCTTGCCCCCACTATCAACTGTTATTGACCATCTTTTAATCCTTCCTTCTTCTTAATGTCCTGCTATGGCATTTGCATCACTACTACTTTAGAACATTAGAACAATCTAGATGAGAACAGGTCTTATATGCCTCATAAAGCAATTTTTTCCTTTGTGGCTTCTTTTTTTAAATCTTTATTAATCCACTGTAGAGTTTGTAGACTTTCTTATTTTATTTCAGTAATTTCAACATAATTTATGATTTTGTATTCCCCTAGGGAAAGGCAGCAGTCAATTAGCCTAGGTCAGTGTTTCCCAAACTCGGTCCTGAGGGCCCACTGTGGCTGCAGGTTTTTGTTCCAACCAGCTTCTGTTTTTAATTGAACTCCTGGGCTAATTAAATGAACTGTTATTTCCCAAGTTCTTTGGGGACAATAAAGGAATTAGAAAACTAGTTTCTATATTGTTTGCTAAAAAAAAAAAATATATTAAAATACACCAAGCAGTTATATAGGAATAATGTATTTTTTTCTTTTTAACGGTATTTTCATCTTGATTTTCATTCTACTTTTCAAGGTGTTCTAATTGTTTAATTAATCCATTATTTACTAATTAGTGGGTCTGACGCTAAAGTAGTTTCAGCCTTTGATTATTCTGTGCTGTTTGCCTGTGTATCTGCTCATTTTTAATTGTCATAAATAAGATACAACGAAGGGGGAAGACTGCACAGAGAAAGGGAGAAATATAATGAAATCAACAAAAGAGAGTTAAGCATTTAAATTTATAGAACAAGCAGAAGTATTTGTAAATGTCTTAAAAATGTAAAATTCATGCTGCCATGCTTTTTTCTGAATGTCGAATAAGAGAAAAAAAAATACATGTACCAGCTAATTAAATGAGCGCAGCGTAATCAAGTGTTGTCACTGATTAGGAATCTGGTTGGAACAAAAACCTGCAGCCACAGTGAGTCCCAAGGACTGAGTTTGGGAAACACTGGCCTAGGTTATCAAATCTGTGAGTTTAACTTGTTATCATTTATTGAACACTCCAGAGATTTATTGTATCCAGGAATTCTGCCAACTGGAATTTACTTTTCCTTTCCTCTACTGTTAATTGGTCAGTTCTTATGTTAATATTGTTTCTATATTTTTCTTATGTTTGTATTTTTATATTAAAGTATATAGTATTATGCTTAACCATTGAGTTGTTGTAAAGTTCAGTAACTTAAGAACATTAGAACAATCTAGATTAAAAACAGACCAATCAGCCCAAAATGGCTTGCCAGTCCTATCCACTTAATTCTTCTAAAAAAACATCAAGTCTAGTTTTGAAACTCGCTAAAGTCTTACTGTCTACCACGCTACATGGTAGCTTATTCCAAGTGTCTATGGTTCTCTGTGTAAAGAAAAACTTCCTAATGTTTGTGTGAAATTTACCCTTAACAATTTTTAAACTGTGTCTCCATGTTCTTCATGAACTTATTTTAAAATACAAGTATTATCTTTTGATTCAGAAAAAGCATTTGATATGGTTGAATGGGATTACCAATTCACCACTTTGCATAAATTTGGGTTTGGCCAAATATTTGTGCATGGATCAAACTACTGTATACCAATCCAGAAGCTCAGTTTATATTAACAACATTTGTTCAGATTACTTTAAACTAGAACGTGGTACCAGACAAGGATGCGCCTTGTCACCACTGTTATTTGCAATCGCCATTGAACCACTGGAAGTTCACTGTCGAAATGTTTATCAGATTAAAAGCTATTATCAGAGAAGGACATTAAAAGAAAATTTCTTTATATGCAGATGATATGGTTTTGTATATATCAGACCCACAAAATACTGTGCCTGTAGTCTTAATAGCACTTACAGCTTTTGAAAAGATCTCTGGTCTCAGAATTAATATGAATAAAAGTGTGTTCTTTCCAGTGAATTCTCAAGCATACAATATTAGATTGCACACCTTCCCTTTTATCATTGCAGATACCTTAGGGTAAATATCACAAGTAAACATAAAGCTCTTTTTCAACAAAAATTCGCCATCTGTTTTTTTTAAGCAAGCAAATTAAGCAAGACTTGCATAAATGGTCAATCCTTCATCTCACTCTAGCTGGAAGAATCCTGCAGTACTTCTTTATATTCCCTGCTTTGTGCCCCAAAAAATGCAAGTTATCGCCAATATACTAATAACCCAATTGTGCTTCACTCACTCTGAATATGGAACCAATGTAGAAAGCATTTTATGATGGAGAATCTTTTATTTGTGGCACCTCTGCATGAGAACCACCTTTTTTAACCCTTGCAAACATATGCAGTTTTTAATATCTGGAAAACATTTGGGATTAAATTGCTTAGAGATCTTTATATAGACAACATCTTTGCATCATATGAACAATTACATTCCAAATTTAACTTTCCAGCAGCACATTTCTTTCACTATCATCAAATTAGAAACTTTGTCAAACAGAACCTGCTCAATTTCCCTCATCTCACACCTTCCTCCATGCTGGAGAAAATATTGCTCAGTTTGGAGGACTCAGACAGCAATTCTGAAATATATAAAATAATTTTACAGTCCCTCCCTTCCAAAGATCCAAAAGAAGACAGTGGGAAAAGGATCTCTCACTCAACATATCAGAAAAGGAGTGGAAGATAGCAAAGCAGAGAATTCACTCGAGCTCCATATGCGCAAAGCATACAATTATTCAACTCAAAATTATATATTGAGCACATCTGTCTCGCTTAAAACTGTCCAAAATATTTCCAGGGCAAGATCCAACCTGCAAATGCTGCAATCAAGTCCTAGCCTCACTGGGTCACATGTTTTAGGCCTGCACCAAATTAACATCATTCTGGACAAAAATGTTTAAGTGCCTTTCGGACAGCCTTGGTGTCACAATCCCTCCTAACCCATTAACAGCTGTGTTTGTTGTTCTTCCAGATGGGCTTAAAGTGGAAAAGGACAAAAAAACTGTGATTGCTTTAACTACACTATTGGCACGCAGACTTATTTTGCTAAACTGGAAGAATCTTAACTCTCCTCTTTTAAGTCAGTGGGTAACTGATGTTTTATCCATCCATCCATCCATTATTCAACCTGCTATATCCTAACTACAGGGTCACGGGGGTCTGCTTAATGCCTTCTTAATGGATTCCAAATTATCAGCCAATCCACCTTTGTTGGTATTATCTGTATACTTGACCAGCTTGTTACTTAAGTTCCTATCTAAATCATTTATATATTTTATATTAAAAATAGCACTGGGCCTAGGACTGATCCCTGTGGAACACCACTCTTAAAATTAGCCAGTTCTGATAAGGTTCCACGCACCATCACCCTCTGCTTCCTGTGTCTGAGTTAATTCTGTACCCCTCTAAAACATCACCCTGAACTCCCATTTCTTTTAGTTTGACACCCAAACCTCTCATGTGACACCTTATGAAATGCTTTCTCGAAATCAAGATAAGTAAGATCATATGCTTCACTCTGATCATATCCTTTTGTTGCTTCCTCATACAATTCCAGCATATAAGTAAAACACAACCTCCCTCTTCTGAACCCTTGCTGACTATTCAGAAAAACACTTGCCATGTGCTGCTCAATCTTATCCTTAATAATTCCTTCCATTAATTTTCCTATGATGCCCTTTAAGTTTACTGGCCTATAGTTACTTGGATCTGCCAGGTCACCCTTTTTATATAATGAGATAATATTTGCCATTTTTCCCTTCCTTTGGAATATCCCCAGTGTGCAGTGACTTCCTAAAAATATTTGTCAAGGGTTTAAGGCTAGCCTCTTTGAGAATTCGAGAGCAAAATATTATCTCATCCTGGTGAGTTTTTTACTTTAGTCCATTTAATCTGAGCAGTACTAAATCCCCCAGTACCTCCTTAGTAGTCCCATTTACCAGTGGGAGGTTATCCACTTCTTCACTTGTGAAGACCTCAGAAAAATGCAAGTTTAGAGTGTCTACTATTTCACTGTCTGTATCTTTTAATTCCCCTTTACTATTTCTGATACATGTTACCTCCTCCTTGACTGTTCTTTTACTAAAAGAATACTGAAAGAATCTCTTAGGATCATCTTTCCCCTTACTTGCTATAGTCCTCTCCAACAGTCTTTCAGTCTCCTTAATATCTTTCTTAATGATTGCCCTCATATTCTCATATGCCCAATGATTCACTTTGGAGTTATTAGTCTCATATGCCTTATAAAGCTCGTTTTTCCTTTGCAGCTCCATTTTTAACTCTTTATTAACCCACTTGGAGTTTTTTTAAATTTTCTATTAATTCCAAATTTAGGTATGTACAGTACCTGTCCTGCATTACATGTAAAACATTTTTAAACCTGTTCCACTGCTCCTCTACTGTCACTATGCTTAAAAGCTTATCCCAGTCTATCCTCCTTAGACTTTGTCGCATCTGCTCAAAAATTGCCCTACCAAAGTTAAACATAATTTTAGTCTTTGCATCTCAAAGTCAAAGTAAACTTTTTTGTCATCTCAACCATATACAAGTATACAGATAGACGAAATTGTGAATCTCAGGGTCCACAGTGTAACAACATGAAGTGCAAATAAAAAAAAAATGTAATTAAATTAAAATTAGAATTAAAATTAAAAATTAAAATTAAGATTTAATATTAAAATTAAAACACACACAAGACATTGTGCAAAGACAAGACAAAGAAGTAGCATCAATATTGATGTGTAATAAGCAATATGAACATTGATGCAATGTATGGTATTATGCAAACTAGATACATAAATATAGTCAATAAATATGTAATATAATAAATAAATAATCAATACTGTATATATAATACAGAAATTATGGGTGTATGGTAATATTTGTTTAAGACAAGTGTAAACAATGGCAGGTCAGAATGTTTCATAGCAGAAAGATATCGAAGAAAGTCAAAGAATGTCAAAGTGCAGTGTGCAAAATACTTAAAATGTCAGTATGAGATTTTCAGTTCATTTCAACACGCACACAAGTTTTGCAGGAAAGTGGCTTGCTTGTATAAACATTCTGTTTTTACAGGTGGTTGAGGCAGTGTGGAAGACCCCAGGGAGCAGCATGGTGTTAATATATTTGTTTCACAATAAAACAAATAAAAAAACAAAAGAAAAACACAAAGATGTTGCTTTTATATTGTTGGAAACATTTAATAAATGTTACTTTTACTTTTACCTTTAACGACTTCCTCTACCGTTTGGTAGACCTCTGTAATTAACAAACTGCATAGTCAGTGTTTGAAAAAACTATTGATTTTTGTTTTTCTTGGCCTACAGACCTCAGAAATGATAAAATATAATTTTTTCAATGCGTATTTCTGGGTGTGCCACTTAAAGGGTTAAGGAGACAGAGCTTGGGGGTTAAAACTATCCTGCAGCCTGGCAGATCTGGCTCTGATGCTGCAGTATCTTCTTCAGAAGTGTGAAAAGTCCATGTGAGGGGTGTAAGGGGTCCTGCACAATGCTGCGGGCCTTGTGGACACTGCGTTTGTAAAATATGTACTGTAGTGAAGGGAGAGGCACCCCAATAATGTTCTCTGCTGTTTTCACTATCCTTTGCAGGAATTTGCTGTCGGATATGTTGCAGTTGCCATACCAGACAGTGATGCAGCTGGTGAGAACACTCTCAATGGTGCCTCTGTAGAACATGGTGAGGATGGAAGGGGGAAGACTTGCTCACTTCAGCTGCCTCATGAAGTGTAGTCTCTGCTGGATGAGATACTAAGCGTCCACGTAAGTTGCTCAGTTATGCACACACCGAGGAACTTGATACTCCTAACAGTCTCCACATGTAAACTGTTGGTGCTGAGTATGATGTGAGCAGGATGTGATTTTCTGGAGTACACAATTATCTCTTTTGAATTGTCAACATTGAAAGATAGATTGTTGTTTTCTCTGTATGCTATTTCATTATCCGTTCTTATCTGTCTCAGCACCATCGTATCATCCGCAGACTTGATGATGTGGTTGGTGTTGTGTGTGGCTGTGCAGTTGTGAGTCAGCAGGGTGAAGAGCAGTGGATAAGCACGCAGCCCTGCGGCACTCCAGTACTCAGTGTGATGATGCGGAAGTGTTGCAGCCCATCCAAACTGACTGGGGCCTCTCTATCAAGAAGTCCAGGATCAAATTTTAGAGGGTGGTGTTCAGGCCCAACCTTCTCAGTTTTACAACCAGCTTTTGAGGGATGATTGTGTTGAAGGCGGAGCTAAAGTCTATGAATAGAATCCTGACATATGTGTCTGTTTTAATCCAGATGTGTCAGGGAGAGGTAAAGGTCAGAGCATATGGCATCCTCAGTTGACCTGTTTGAGTGGTATGCAAACTGAAGAGGGTCAAGAGAGGCAGTGAGATTCGTCTTTATGTGTGACATGACTAACCTTTCGACGAAGCACTTCATGATTATTGGCGTGAGTACAACTGGTCGGTAGTCATGCAAGCTTGTCATTGATGACTTCTTCGGCACTGGTATGATGGTGGTCGACTTGAAGCATGCTGGGACTGATGACTGGCTCAGAGATGTGTTGAAGATGTCTGTTGACTGGCGCATTCTTTGAGCACATGGCCAGAGTCCTCCTCACGTCAGTTGTAGAGAGACAGAGTGCCTGGTCAGTGGAGGGAGGTGCTGCTTTTCTTGCAGGCTCTTTGTTCTGTGTCTCAAACCGTGTGAAGAAGTTGTTCAGCTCATCCGGTAAGGAGGCATCACCATCGCTGCTGTGTGGGTTGGGCTTGTTGTTTGTAATTGTCTGAACGCTGTGCCACGTACGACGTTTGTCTCTGGTGCTGCTGAAGTCTTTGTTAATCTTCTGCACATAGGCCCGCTTAGCTCTCCTCATAGTGCGAGACAGGTTGGTTCTGGCCACCCTGAGGGCAGCCTTGTCTCCAGATCTGAAGGCTGCATTTCTGATCTTGAGCAGCATGTGCACTTCTCTCGTCATCCAGGGCTTTTGGTTGGCTCTTGTGGTAACATCCTTGGTAACAGTAACATCCTCTAAGCATTTGGAGATGTAGCCAGTCACATTCTTTAATTAAACCGTGGTATAATCAACAAAAGGAAGTTGATCGAGTGACATAGCGTGTTGGGGAAACCTGAAAGCTCACGTTCACAAAATCGCACAGTGCCGGAAATAAAAAAGAAGTCACATATCAAAGTTGCCGTGAAAGGATGAGTTGTAGCTCACTGTCTGAGTGTCATATGAAAGCTTATTAGGGTACAGAGAAAAAAAAGGCACACAGTGGGGAAAAATCACGAAATGTCAACTTCAATCTCAAAATGTCCACTTTAATTACGCAGTTTATTTTGTCATTAAAGTATAGCATCATAAACTTCATCTTAAAATTGTTTAATTAACCAGTTTCTCAAATCACATCATAATTAAAGCAGCATGTTAAATGCTTTGTTTTGTATGTGATCTTCTATGTGCTCTGTGTGTGTGTGAATCACTACTTGCTTCTTAAACCGGCTCTCTTCCTCCAACTGGACACAGAATCCATTACATTCATGATATTACAGCTCTCTGAATAACTAAAATACTGAGATGCATATGTGATATTATTTTCATGGTGATAGGAGTTAAAGCACGTTATTAAACATGGGTTTCACGCGCAGTGATTATGTGCGACCTTCGATGAAATAATTTATTGCAGCAGTACTCAGGGGCGGCTCTAGGCTTGTGGCGGCCCTGGGCATAGAAAGAATCGGTGGCCCCTTCGCCTGCCAATATCATTAAGGTATCATATGCACGGCGGATGGCCACGTTCGTTACGGACACTGCATAGCCGCCTCATGCTCATGACACAAGCATTTAACTTTTGTTGAAATTTGTTGCTGCATTTTTAGCTGTGTTGTTATTTTCTCTTTCTGTTTTATATTCAATATATATTGGCGTATCCGCCCCTGCAGTCCTTGCTTTTCTTTCTCCAAGTAACCGATCACCACACAATCAGCTCTGTAATAGACGTTAAGCCATCCGTAAGCTTAGAGCGCCAATATTTCAAAACGTTTAAGGAACATTGAAATATCTTTGTAGTACATGTTTAATTATTCTATCCTTCATGACAGTCCCAGTGAAGAATATAGATTATTTAAATGAAGTTAAAGTTTTATCTGTATAATATAATAAACATATTTTGCTGCATTTCATCTTAAAAATGATATTGTCATCATATGTAAATATGCGCTTTATAAAGTGGCTCAGGTTGTGCGATATTATAACTGTAGTGCAAGTTTACAATGGGGTGATTGTACTTATAAGTACAAACAGTTCTACAAGTAGCAATTGATTAAGTGCGTTTAAACTTCTTGGGATGAAACTGTTTCTGAACCGCGAGGTCTGTACAGGAAAGGCTTTGAAACGTTTTGACGTGGCTGAGACAGCGTCTGCTTGAATCTGTATACCGATAATTCTCTTTCCGATCATCTGCTGCTGTGATTCCCCACTCAGATACAGTGATATAAATACTCCAAGTGGTGCAGTGAGAGTAATATGGAAATAGATGATCCGCTGTGGCAAATGCTAACAGGAGCAGCTGAAAGAAGAAGAAGGTGCAGTGAGAGTAACAACGCTAAAGCAGTTATGGTATTTGGAATACTATGGCTATTCCCTGGACCATTATATTGTCACAAGTTAATTACAATCAGATGCATTACACTAATAAACAATATGTGGTTAGTTTCAGTGTATTTATAAAACCGCGTCAGGAAAATAAGGTGTAACCACACAGGAACAGTAGCATTGCTTTGACACTGGGTGCCGCCAGTCTGCAAAACTGAACGGAGAACTTGCGTACGGCAAGGTATGAGGTACCGTGGAAAAGTGCGTGGCTTTACACCATGTGTAGGTTTTATACATCATGATTTGACCATGGAAAAGTTCTTATGCAACATTTCTGTGTGTATGCACCGTTTATACATGAGGCCCCTGGTGTCCATCATACAATATCTGAAAATAAAAAAAGATGAAGGTCTCAGGAATGTTGATCTGCTCAGGTCCTCAAAGTTTAATAGTGCTCTTAGAAAAGAGAAAATCAACAATTTCGGAAATGTCTGCTAATGCATCACGAGAGCAGCAACAAGCCACGAAATTAAAGAACTGGTTTAATTAATGACAGGAATTGGCACCATATTAAGAAGCTAGTTGGAGTGAAACTGGTTGGAGTGTTAGGCTCTGACTTAGTTGGTCTTCTGTTGGTTCCCTCACTTCACATTTCATTTCTGTTCAGGTGCCATTTGAGGAAAGAAATGAAGCAATAACGTGGAATGATGAAGAAATTCAGGAGATTAAATCTTAAAAAAGCAATTCAATTATAATGAATTCACAAGAAGTTAATTAACAGCACAAGCAGGACGCTCACTTATAAAGGGTTAGAATGAAAACCTGCAGCCATGGTGGTCCTCCAGGACCGAACTTGAAGACCCCTGCTTTAATGCATTTCAACTTTAAAATGATATCAAGAGCTCCACGAAGATAGTGCCTGGAAATCTAAATCAACTTAGAAACCAGTCATCATCATCTGTAAATACGCACTCTCAATTGAATTTAATTCCTTTATTGTTATTGTATGGTACAACGAGATTCAATATGCAAATCCTCCATAAACTTATTTTCCTATTAAATGGTAAAATAACAACAATAATAATATGATAAAAAGAAATGAAAAATATACAATATAGCAAAATACCCGCGCTTCACAGCGGTGAAGTACTGCCTTAAAATTTTTATTAAGAAGAAAATTAAAACTTTTAAAACTGAGGGAAATTATACCAATAATTATTTGTTAAGGATCTCTTTGTATACCACATTGTGAGTTTGGCCCTCCGGTTGTAATATGACCAAGCTGTGCGCTGAGCTTACTCTTGAGAATGCAACGTACAGTTGGCCATGTGAACAGTAATCTTGTTTCAAATCTCACAGCTTGCATTGCTGCTGTCATAATCGGTTTGAGTTTCATGGTTTGTTTCAATTACGACAGTATTTGTAGGACTTGTGTTAAAGAGACATTCGGCATCTGTCAAGCATTGTAAGTATACAACCGGTTTCATCAATAACTTCACATCCAGCTTTTGAGAGTTTAAACATTCATAAACATCAAAGTGTCCACTACTGAAATCATCACCTGTCAATCTAAGATGTTTAAGAGGCCTTGGCGGTTGTCAAAAGGTGTAAAATATTTGGCCATTTCGGTACACTTGAAAGCGACAACCGAACAATTCAGCGGCAGCCATCAACTCACATGCAGATGCATAGGTGAAGGGCTTAAGCATTTCACTCTTATAGTGCTCCTGTGTAGTATAATTATCTCCTGTACCGTCATCAGTCCACACCTTGAACCTGTCCCAGTCATTCAATACATAAGACACAATGTTCCTCCAGATATCAAGAGTGAGCCTGATATGGCCATGCAATATGTAACAAAGAGAATGGAAAAGGCAGGTGCCATCTCCGGGCATGGAAACCACTCGGTAAGTGACAGTTCCTTGATCGATGGTGATCACCTCGATAGACATGTTAATGGGGGTACGGTTGGAATGATAAAGGAAATGGGTACTTGAACAATGTAAAGTAAGTCTAAAATACCTAAACAATAACTATAATCGTAATAAATGAACAATAAAAGAGCAGAGAAGCCGTGGATTAAATAAAAAGGCTGTAGTTATCAGCTGGGAGACATGAATCCCGTGGCGAAGCAAGGAAGGGAATGTAGAGACAGGAGCGACGAACGGCCTTATATAGGCAGGCAGCCAACAACGTGGGAGGCGTTGGGATGGGGGACCCAACGCAGCCTCAAACGGTGACCAAGCTGCAAGCTATGGACGTATATATGAGTGAGTGAGTGAGTGAGTGAGTGAGTCAGCGAGGGCTTTGCCTTTTATTAGTATAGATGAAAGCTTAAGTGGTTATGCAATATTACAACTGCAATGCAAGTTTACAGTGAGGTAATTGTACTTATAAGTACAAACAGTTCTACTGGGAGCACTTGATGGACTGATTGAGTGCATTTAGAGTTCTTGGGATGAAACTTTCTGAACCGCTAGGTACGTACAGGAAAGACTTTGAAGTGTTTGCTGAATGTGAACAGTTCAAATAGACTGTGTGCATGGCTGAGGCAGTGTGTATTAGAAGCTCTACCCCGATATTTCTCCCCGCTCTTGATACAATCTGCAGTAGAGCTTTCTGATCAGCTGCTGTAGAACTGTGATTCCACACTCAGATACAGTACAGTGGGTTAAAAACTCTGAGTGGTGTACTAACAGTGACAACGCTAAAGCAGCTATAGTGTTTGGAATAGTTTGTCCATTCTGTGCACCATTATATGGTAATGGGTTGATTACAATCAGATGCCTTAAACAATATGCGGTTAATTTCCGTGTATTTGCTAAAGCCACATCAGGGATGTGAATCTAAAAAATAAAGGGAAACCACGCAGTTAATATTCTGGTATTTAAAGTTGCCCATTACTATAATATCACCCTGTAAACTTGTCATTTTAATATTACTAAAAAGATTTGTGTTGAAATTACTTTCTGCATTGGGATGGTCTATAGCACACTCCTAAAATAAGGCCTCTTTCCCTAATACTTTCCAGGAGAAGCCACATGTCCTCACTAAGATGAGGCTTATCATTCAACTGAAGAGGACTTGCATTTAAATTCGTTTGACATAAACAGCATCATAACATCACCTGATTTACTTTTCTGTCTATATTTCCTAAAAAATGTGTGTCCTTCTATGTTATACTCATTCCCATCTTTGTTATTTAGCCAGGTTTCCATTATTGCTATAATATCATAATTATGCTCTGCTATATACAGCTCCAACTCACTTGATACTTCTAGCATTAAGGCAAGCTATGTTAATGTGTTACTCCTTCTACATTTAAATGTTGAGGTAGAATTTACATTGCTACATTAAATTACATAAAAAATATGTTTGTTTCATTCCATTGAACATAAGAATTCAAATAAATTTGGAGATGTTCAATTGTAAGATATTGTCAATGCCTTAGCTATTAATAATTTGTGAAATTATGGTAGACACTAGTGAGAGAAGTAAGTTAATTTTAATGAAGGCACTACACAAAAAACAGCATCCTACTCAGGGGATCTGAGAAAAATAATGTTAGCTACATTAAAGCAAAATAGCTATAAAAGGTCATTTTAATTCCAGTGCATTTAACAGCTTAGAGCTCCTAGTCTACTGTCTGAAATGCATATTTTTGCTTGTACACAGCCCATTGGCAACTCTAGAGATAGCATCTTGCTAATTACCATAAAGTTAATTGAAACTGGCAAATCTGTTTAGCGAGATTCATCCATTGTAGAATTGTGTAATTATACAGTCAGTCCTATTAATCTGAATGAGTCATTACTGCTACAGTTAAGAATAATTGTTGCATCTTAAGAATCAAATCCAATAGCATAGGGCCATTATAGTACAGTAATTTAGATACTGACAAAATAAATGACTGTTAAAAGAAAAACGGCACAGAAGCAAGTATTTTTGCAACTTTACTATTTAAAGCAAAAGGGCATGAAAAAAGTATGCTTGTAACTTAGAAAGTTTGCAATGAACATTAGAACAATCTAGAACAGGCCATTCAGCCCAGCAAAGCTTGCCAGTCCTATCCAGTTAATTCTTCCAAAATAACATCGTCTATTTTTAAAAGTTCATACATTTTTACTGTCTGCCACGCTACTTGGTAGCTTATTCCAGCTGTCTATGGTTCTCTGTATAAAGAAAAACCCCCTAATGTTTAATTTACCCATAACTAGTTTCCAACTGTGTCCCCGTGTTCTTGATGAACTCATTTTAAAGTAACAGTCTCAATCCACTATACCAGTTCCCTTCACAATTTTGCAACCATTAATCATGTCTCCTACCTCCTTTTCTTTAAGCTTTTATTCTTTTCTCATAATTCATCCCCTGTAGCCCTGGAATCAACCTAGTTGCTCCTCTCAGGACTTTTTCCACCGTTGTAATGTCTTTTTTGTAGCCTGGACAACATGTTAAATATGCAACCAACTCAATGTTGGAATGGCTGCCGCTGAATTCAAGTCTAACCTTTTATTTTCTATGTGGAATTTGAACATTCTCCCCAGATTTGCATAGATTTTTTTCTGGATACTTTTAGTTTCCTTCTATATGCCAAAGACATACTTGTTACAGTAAATTAATTAGTTACAGTATAGGTTAAGTGTAGGTTAACATTTCTGTATGTCCTCTGGTAAGGCTTGTATTCAGTTTACTGCTGGGTCCTGTCTTGTGCCTAATACTGGAATACTTGACTGGAATAAGTTGGTTTGGAAGGTGACATGTAAGATAAGGTGGTGTGAATTGGCTTGATTTTTAATCAAGACTAAGCATGTCTAAAGTACCCACTGATCAGATACCACACAAAGATGAGTTTATTTAACTGATGGTATTTTGAGTGGTATAATAAAATAAAAATGCAGGCTGGTCAAAGAAATTTGTTCTGAAAAAAAAAAAACATAATTTTAAGCAAATTAGCTTCAATAAATAAATAGATTTCTAACTTGGGCTTGGCAAATTAAAAAGACTGAATGTGTCCACCTCCAAACATATTTAAATGGAACTGTGTTTGCTACAATCAAAATTTCTCATTACCTAAAGGACATATCTGCCTAGAACTTTAGTTTTGTCTAGGTTAAATAAAAAAAATATGTTTAAACCAGTCAGCATCTTCCAAAAACTTACAAACCAACTGCCATTTACACCTTTTATTTTTTTCACCTATTTGTTAGCCAATCAAATGAAATAAGTGTATAACTTTCTAATAAGAAGGGTCCTCCCAACCTTCTCTTCCTTTTGGGTTTACTTTACACATTATTATGCCAGATAAACAAGATTACTTAGAAGTCCTTAGCTCTGCCACCTGAACTCCAGTGCTATGAGCTGCTATAACTAATTATATAAAACAATTCTTCCAGCTTTTTCTGTTTTCAGTTTCCATGAAGTCAGAGTGATACTCCTGGATTAGCATGTCAAACCTCAAACAGTCCTTATAAAAATAACCATGAACCAATGTATACCCAGACATACAAAATGCAAATGTACACATTTAAGTTGGCCCTCAGTTATAATAATGGTTTTTAAGGATCTGTTATCTAAATGGAAAGTGGTACACAATGCCACAAATTAATCTCTTCAGGAAAATGAAATCAACAGGTAAATGTACGTTTTTTTGTCTCAAAAATCTTAATATTATAAAGTAAGATTTTGAAAACTTTTAAGTTAAAATATTTTGCAGAAAAAAATAAAGAATAGACACAAACATGGTAGTTTCACCAGGCAGTGTTAGATGACATCAAATCCCAAAGACAAGACAAAGCGTGGGGTTGGATAAAAGAAGAGCAATTGAAAATATTAAGTGTTGGCTATTTTCCAAGACTTGAGAATGACAGTTGGGGAAAAACGTTCATGCTTTTGTGTAGATTTGGAGAGAAGTCATTATTATTAACTGAGGGATCCACTAAGTGTAAGTGGTAGTCTTCAAAATTGTTATTGTAAGGTATAATATGTAGTTGCCAACACTTTAAATTAGCTGTATGAGACCGTTGGAGATTCTTTGAGTGGGAAAAGTAGATTTGGCTTCTTAACAGAAGTTTTTTAAATGATAGATAGATAGATAGATTGGTTTGATGATTCAGTGGGTCTCTATTGAAGTGATGTTACCAGCCCAGCACACCACAGTATAGAAAATCACACTGGTAATCATAGAATTGTAGAAGATGAAAAGGATGTCACATCCCACATTAAAGGAACGCAGTTTCCCAATGTCAATGAACCTCCTCTGCACTTTCTCATATAGTTCCTTTGTGTTATGAGACCAGTCCAACCTGTCATTGATGAAAACCTAAGTACCTATAGGAGTGCAATACCCTTACACCCACTAACTGAACAGTGACCAGACATAGAGGCTTTTTTTGTGCATTAATAGTCAATAACCACCTCCTATTTTTGCTGTTATTTAGTTGCAGACAATTCTTTCTGCACCAAAAACAATGTTCTCCATCTGACTGCTATAATCTGTACACCCCTCATTATTCATACACCACATAACTGCAGTATAATCTGAGAATTTCTGCAAGTGTGAAAGACCTGGTGCTATATTTATAGTCAGAAGTGTACAGAGTGATGAGAAAAGGAGGACTGTTTCTTGTGGTGCTCCAGCGTTGCTGACATCCATATCAGAAATGTAGTCCTTGAGTTTCACAAACTGTGGTTTGCCCAACAAATACTCCATTATCCGGGGCTCCATAGTATTGTCCTCCTGCATATATCTGAGCTTATTTCTTAACATGGATGGCTGAATGGTATTCAAGGCTCAGAATAAATTAAGAAACATAATTGTCACAGGGCTACCAGCTTTATTCCAGGTGAGAAAATTAAATGCTTCACTTTAATCTTTCTCTGATAGGCAAACTGAAGTGGGTCCAGGTAATCTATCACAAGTCGACATATATAGCCCAGCGTCTCAAAAGTTTGTAGTTATTAGATGAAGACGTGCCTGCCTTCTTTGTAACCGAGGCAATGCCAGATGTTTCATACAGCACTGACAATTTCTGGAGCCTTATGGACAGACCGAACAGGTGACAAAGGATACCACAAAGTTGGTCAGCACAGGCTCTAAGAACTCAAGATAGATAGATAGATAGATAGATAGATAGATAGATAGATAGATAGATAGATAGATAGATAGATAGATAGATAGATACTTTATTAATCCCAAGGGAAATTCACATAATCCAGCAGCAGTATACTGATACAAAGAAACAATATTAAATTAAATAGTAATAAAAATGAAAAGAATTAAAATAAAATTAATGTTCGCATTTACTCCCCCGGGTGGAATTGAAGAGTCGCATAGTGTGGGGGAGGAACGATCTCCTCAGTCTGTCAGTGGAACAGGACAGTGACAAAAGTCTGTCACTGAAGCTACTCCTCTGTCTGGAGATGACACTGTTCAGTGGATGCAGTGGATTCTTCATGATTGACAGGAGTTTGCTTAGTGCCCGTCACTCTGCCACAGATGTTAAACTGTCCAACTTTAATCCTACAATGGAGCCTGCCTTCTTAACAAGTTTGTCCAGGCGTGAGGCGTCATCTTTATGCTGCCACCCCAGCACCCCCCCGCGTAGAAGAGGGCACTCGCCACAACTGTCTGGTAGAACATCTGCAGCATCTTACTGCAGATGTTGAAGGATGCCAACCTTCTCAGAAAGTAAAGTCTGCTCTGAGCTTTCTTACATAGAGCATCAGTATTGGCAGTCCAGTCCAATTTGTCATCCAGCTGCACTCCCAGATATTTATAGGTCTGCACCCTCTGCACACAGTCACCTCTGATGATCACAGGGTCCATGAGGGGCCTGGGCCTCCTAAAATCCACCACCAGCTCCTTGGTCTTGCTGGTGTTAAGGTGTAAGTGGTTTGAGTCGCACCATTTAACAAAGTCCTTGATTAGTTTCCTATACTCCTCCTCCTGCCCACTCCTGATGCAGCCCACAATAGCAGTGTCATCAGCGAACCTTTGCACGTGGCAGGACTCGAGTCATATTGGAAGTCTGATGTATATAGATTGAACAGGACCGGAGAAAGTACAGTCCCCTGCGGTGCCCCTGTATTGCTGCACACAATGTCAGACCTGCAGTTCCCAAGACGCACATATTGAGGTCTGTCTGTAAGATAGTCCACAATCCATGCCACAAGGTGTGAATCTACTCCCATCTCAGTCAGCTTATCCCTAAGGAGCAGAGGTTGGATGGTGTTGAAGGCGCTAGAGAAGTCCAAAACATAATTCTTACAGCACCACTGCCTCTGTCCAGGTGGGAGAGGGATCGGTGTAGCATATAGATGATGGCATCCTCCGCTCCCACCTTCTCCTGGGATGCGAACTGCAGAGGGTCGAGGGCGTGGCGGACCTGTGGCCTCAGGTGAAGCAGCAGCCGCTCCATGGTCTTCATCAGATGTGACGTCAGAGCTGTGGCTTTGATTGTGTGTAGCTTCACAGTTGCCTCCTTACTTGGTCTTTAGTGTGGGCAGACTGGTCACTGGAGGAAGGTGGCAGTGTGAGGGAACAGTTAATTCGGTTAGCGTTGTCTCTCTTCTAGCACCTGAGCCTTGGATTGCTTGAGTCCAGTAATTATTCCCAATTCTTTCCAGACATTTTTCATGTTATTCTGAGTGAGTTTATTTTCTGTTTTAGCTCTCATTTTTTCACTCAGCTTTTTCTTTAGTAGTTGCTTAACATCCTTCAGAGCCTCTCTGTCATTGGATTTATATCCTCTCTTTTTCTCATTCAGGAGACCTGTTAGCTCCTTTGTATTTCAGGGTTTATTGTTTAGAAAGCAACGCAAAGGGCTAACATGGCATTTTGGTTGTGACTGGACATACTGTAACTAGTGTCTGTTAGATATGGAATAAATCTGCAAAAAGGAGCTAAGAAAACTTAAATAAATCTATTCATCAGTTCTGTGCAGGTGTTGTAGCTTTTTTCCATGTGACAACAAAGTTAAAGTATTCAAAAATACATACTTGTATTAGTTTGTGTTACAAACCCCATTTTATGTTTATTTTGTTTCTAAAATATATTTTTGTTTTCCATTTCTCATTGGGTGTTGTACTTTTTGGCCTGGAATTACACAATTGTATTTTAAGAAACAACACCCACAGTGAAGTGTCGGAACTTTAAGTCCTAACTATTGTGATCAGTTATTTCTGTAGAATTTATCTAATTAAAAAATTTGTTTTGTTTTTAATAATTGTTTATTATTTTTTAAGTCCTAAGAGGCACTTAATTTTAGACATATTTGCTGTTTGTTTGCTACTTTGTTTTTCACTCACTAATAAGATATATATGTACACTGCATATGCATTACATACTTAAGAAACTCAGAAGAATAAAATAAATAATAATATTTCCTTAACAACTTCAATAGTAATCTTGGCATGTACAAAATAATTGGCAGTGTAAAAGTCAAAAAGGTTAGTTTGATCCACATTAACATTATGCCAGTTTAGGAGAACACTGCCATCTTTCCATCCACTGGTCCTGCCTTGGCTGTCCCAGAGTTGGGTCTCTAATCAGGTTTGTGCATTTCACCAGCACATACTCAAACCTTCATATTCATGATGAAGAATCACTTAATAGCCTTTTCTTATTTTTTTCTTCAACAAAATTGGAAAGTGCAATTCTGGAAATGTGTTTTCCCTTGTCACTTAATTTACAGGAATTTATTCCAGTTCCTGTATCAACTGAGAGTAATTGCATATATCCATACATACACTCAACTATATAAACACATACATATACATATACCGCATGTGCATTTACATAGGCAGTAATAGAATTGGGTGTTCAATCAGGAACCTGCACCAGGTAAGCACAGATCTCCATGAACAATTACCCTGAATCAGAGAGAACACACACACACCTTAAGGTACAGCACATATAGCCAGCAGAGAATGCGAAATGTCCCAACTGTTTATTTGAATTCTTTCATTATTCTGCTTTTTTGTATTAAAAAGGTACCTGGCCAGTCTCTAGCCCTTTACGATCACTCTCCTTATCTTTACAATATATCCATCCATCAATCATCTAACCTGCTATATCCTAACTACAGGGTCATGGTGGTCTGCTGGAGCCAATCCCCACCAACACAGGGCACATGGCAGGAAACAAACCCTGGGCAGGGCGCCAGCCCACCGTAGGGCACACACACACACCAAGAACACACTAGGGACAATTTAGGATCACCAATGCACCTAACCTACTGTATATGTCTTTGGACTGTAGTAGGAAACTGGAGTACCTGGAGCAAACCCACGCAGACACGGGGAGAAAATGCAAACTCCACGCCGGGAGGACCTGGAAAATAAACCCGGGTCTCCTTACTGCGAGGCAGCAGCGCTACCCACTGTGCCACCATGCTGCTCTTTACAATATGTATAATATAATTTATACATATATGTGTGCTTGTATAGCATTTTGTATGCACAGAGTGTTTTCAGTTTTAATCATACAATATTTGTAAGTATGAACAGCATTCACAGACCATCTGAAGGGAAATATATTGCAACTAGAATTTGGTGAGATAAGTGAATTCAGATTGAGAGTTAAAGTAAATCTAATTTAAACAGATTAAGTTTAAATACTTAAAGGGTCAATATTGACATTCTGTGTATCATGATTTAATTTGAGTAGGTACCTTCAGATAACTGACCTGGGCTCTGCCAGTCTGAAATGTTTCTCTTATACCCAGAGATGTGCTTGGCAACTGTAAATTGGCTAAGTGTGAATGTATACAGGAGTGTGTGCTGCAACTGACTATTGCTTTTTTCTGAATGCTGATGGAATGTAAATCTGCCCCCTGTTACCCTGCACTACATAAGGGGACCATAAAATAGACAGATGAATGAATATTAAGTTGACATATTGTAGACATATATTGTAGTCCCTGTCTTGTACTCCAAAACACAAGGCTGAGTCTCAGTACTTTAGCAAAGCCTGTTTTATGTGAAGGGGGGTGGGGGGGTGAACACACCCCAAGGAGACACACTTGCTCCTCCAAAACCACCTCTTCTTTGCTCGATTTGCTGATGGCTTGCTGCTGCTGCTGCCGTGTGATCTGCATCTCGCGCGCCGCTTCGAACATTTAAATGCCTGTACAGCAACTGTCCTACTCTTTGTCTTTAATTTCCGGCTCCGGGTGTGGTTAAATCTTTTGGCACAAAGTCTCATTTCGCGGGATGTGAGTTCTTGCTATTTTTTAGTTTATAACTTAAAATGAATTAAGAATCTGAAAGTCTAACAACATCACATTAAAGTTTGATAAATTCTGAAAAGAATGATACCAAACATATATATGTAGGTTTTAAAATAAGCCTGATTCAAAGTGTGACAAAAAAGTGACATAAAAACATCACATAAAATCACTGCACTTTTGATGTATATATATATATATATATACTAATAAAAGGCAAAGCCCTCACTGACTCACTCACTGACTCACTCACTCACTCACTCACTGACTCACTGACTCATTACTAATTCTCCAACTTCCTGTGTAGGCTGAAATTTGGCAGGCTCATTCCTTACAGCTTACTTACAAAAGTTGGGCAGGTTTCATTTCAAAATTCTACATATAATGGTCATAACTGGAACCTATTTTTCGTCCATATACTATAACAAGCAAAATACCCGCGGAGAAGTAGTGTGTTAAAGAAGGAAAGAAAAAGAAAAGGAAACATTTTGAAAATAACGTAACATGATTGTCAATGTAATTGTTTTTCACTGTTATGAGTGTTGCTGTCATATATATATATAAATATATATATATATATATATATATATATATTGGAGCTGTCCTTTTGCTATATATATAGCAAAATACCCACGCTTCGCAGCGGCAAAGTACTGCCTTAAAAGATTTATTAAGAAGAAATTTAAATCTTTTTAAACTGAGGTAAAATATACCAATAATTATTTGTTAAGGATCTCTTTGTATACCACATTGTGAGTTCGGCCCTCCAGTTGTAATATGACCAAGCTGTGCGCTGAGCTTACTCTTAAGCATGCAACGTACAGTTGGCCATGTGAACAGTAATCTTGATTCAAATCTCACAGCTTGGATTGCTGCTGTCATAATCGGTTTGAATTTCATGGTTTGTTTCAATTACGACAGTATTTGTAGGACTTGTGTTGAAGAGACATTCGGCATCTGTCAAGCGTTGTAAGTATACAACCAGTTTCGTCAAGAGTGAGCCTGATATGGCCGTGCAATATGTAACAAAGAGAATAAAAAAGGTAGGTGCCATCTCCGGGCATGGAAACCACTCGGTAAGGGAACGTTCTTTGATCGATGGTGATTACCTCAATAGACATGGTAATGCGGGTACGGTTGGAATGATAAAGGAAATGGGTACCTGAACAATGTAAAGTAAGTCTAAAATACCTACACAGTAACTATAATCGTAATAAATGAACAATAAAACAGTGGAGAAGCCGTGGATTAAATAAAAAGGCTGTAGTTATCAGCAGGGAAACGTGAATCCCGTGGCGAAGCAAGGAAGGGAATGTAGAGACTGGCACGACGGACGGCCTTATATAGGCAGGCAGGCAACAACGTGGGAGGCGTTTGGATGGGGGACCCAACGCCGTCTCACACGGTGACCGAGCTGCAGGCTATGGACGTATAAATGTACTGTATGTAAGTAGGATTCAGTTAGCGTTGGGAACCCGCGTATCAAATTTCTTGAAGATGGGCCCATAAGTAACAAAGACTGTTGAAAAGTTCAATATGGCGGCCGACAGTGGTATCATACCACCGAAATAAGTACCAAATTTCAGCTTTCTACGTACACGGGAAGTTGGAGAATTAGTGACGTTGGAAAGTTCAATATGGTGGCTAAAAGTGGCGTCATACCACCAAAATAAGTACGTACATTGGTTTTGATTAGCGCAGGGAAGCCACCTACCAAATTTCGTGAAGATGGGGCCATGAATAAGAAAGTTCAATATGGCGGACGTTGTTGACCGCTATGACCGTTACGCGTAGAATTTCGAAATGAAACCTGCTTAACTTTTGTAAGTAAGCTGTAAGGAATGAGCCTGCCAAATTTCAGTCTTCTACCTACACGGGAAGTTGGAGAATTAGTGACGTTTGGAAAATTCAACATGGCGGCCGACAGTAGCGTCATACCACCGAAATAACTACGTACATCGGTTTTGGTTAGCGCAGGGAAGCCACCTACCAAATTTCATGAAGATGGGGTCAGCCTTCTACCTACACGGGAAGTTGGAGAATTAGTGATGAGTCAGTGAGGGCTTTGCCTTTTATTAGTATAGATAGACTTCTGCTCGATGCCCGTGGGAGGCGGAGTTACGCCTCCCACGTAATTTAGTGCCTGCCCATATAAGGCCGTCCGTCAGCGGCAATCCAATAGAAACACTGCCGCTAAATATTCATGGGTGAAGGACTGTGCTTATGCAGAGGAAGATGAGATGGTCAGGGTGGTGTTTGGAACAAACTTGGCGAAACTGCGAGAGAAACTTTTAAGTGCCGGGTCTTAGCTAACATTAAATACAGCCGTGGACATCGCACGAGATGGCACCAGCACAGCTGGAAACCTTCAATGCATGTACACCGAGTGGCTCACGTGAAATGATGCAGTGCAGAGACAAAAAGCAACAGTTCCAAACAGTGTTGAACAAAAACCGAAATACACAATTGAGAAGGCAGCAACAAAATATGAAGCGTGTGATACATACAAGCTTATTCATAAGTGCAGCTACTATGGAAACAAAGCACACGGTGGAAAAAGTCAATGTCCCGCTAAAGGAACACAGTGTAATAAAAAACCCGTGCATGCAGTGTGTCTCGTCTCAGATAAAGAGGAAGACGAGCTGTTTATTGATGCAGTAAGAAACGAATCGATGAATGAAACCTGTTATCTTTACAACGATTGACAAACACGGAATGTAACTTGAACACATCCTACAAATACGAACCTGATTGAAAGAAATAATGATAATCAAATCCTTGATGACAGCAACACTCCTAACTCTCACAAAACAATTACTGTATATTGACACTCATGTTACGTTATTTTTAAAATGTTCCCTTTTCTTTTCATAAGTTCTTTAACTACTTCTCTTCTGCGGCTGCGGGTATATATATATATGTATATATATACCCCGATCTACATACGCTCAAATAGATAAACCACATGCCGTGGCGCAATGGTAGAGGCTTCGCCTCCAGCGCCGAGGTTCGATTCCTGAGAGGGGGTGCACTGTGTATGTACGCGCGCTTCCCGATTTATTTTACCTTTGCATCCACTTGGTTTGCAACGTATGAAAAAATATGCAGTTAACGCAGAAAGACAGATCACCAATTAAAGCTTTATAAATAATGGATACTTTATTCGCCATCAATGATTGTTTTGGTAAAGCCATACTCAGTGTATTCATTAGATGAACAGTAAAAAAATAAGAGCGAGGGGAGGGTGACTTATTGAGGCACGCAGGCATAACCACAATAGCACGCGGGTTCGATGTACTGTAGTGCACGTCAACTCGATCTGAATTGCGGGATCACATTCAAAAAAATATTTCTTTTCAAGTTCTATTTAGTCCATATGTGTCAAACTCAAGGCCCGCGGGCCACATCCGGCCCGTGTAATTATATCCAGCCCGCGAGATCATTTTATATACTGTGTTATTGTTATTAATGGCCCGGGGATATAAAGCGCTGGTAACACAATAAACTACAGATCCCATAATGCAGCGCTTCAGCTGCCTCGCCGAACACTTACCGCGTTAATCAAGTCTAGCTTATGATGCTGCAAGTTATTGCGAAGCTAGCCCACACGATGCCGAAGAGAAAAGTTGATTCTGAAAATAGAGCCTTTAAAAACCGATGGGAGGCTGAGTATATGTTTACTGACATTGCCGGTAAACCCGTGTGTCTCATTTGGGGAGCAGCTGCTGCTGTGATTCACACTCAGATACAGTAATATAAATACTCCGAGTGGTGCAGTGAGAGTAATATGGAAAAAGATGATCCGCTGTGGCAACTCCTAACGGGAGGAGCTGAAAGAAGAAGAAGAAAAATAATAAAAAGAAGAAGGTGCAGTGAGAGTAACAACGCTAAAGCAGTTATGGTATTTGGAATACTATGGCTGTTCCTGGACCATTATATTGTTACGAGTTAATTACAATCAGATGCATTACACTAATAAACAATATGCGGTTAGTTTCATTGTATTTATAAAGCTGCGTCATGAAAATAATGAGTAATCACACAGGAACAGTAGCACTGCTTTGACACTGGGTGCCGCCAGTCTGCAAAACCGAGCGGAGAACTTGCGTACGACAAGGTATGAGGTACCGTGGAAAAGTGCGTGGCTTTACGCCAAGTGTAGGTTTTATACATCGCGATTTGAACGTGGAAAAGTTCTTACGCAACATTTCTGTGCGTACGCACCGTTTATACATGAGGCCCCAGGGCTCCAAAGGCATGGGGGCGCCCCCTGGCAGCGACCACAGGCCCATACAGGGTGGAGCTTCAAAGCTCTGTACCCGTGACCCCCAAAGGAACCAGGGCGGTCGCCCTCAGATGGTCTGGGGAAGGCGCAAGCCCTCCTCCAGTCCTCCTGGGCGTCCCGGCCGGGTCGCCACCCCAGCCACCTCTGACAATATATATAAACTGCTCAAAAAAATTAAAGGAACACTTTAGATTTCAATGGGAGAAAATTCATGCAGGATATCTATACCGATATGGACTGCGTAATATGTTAGGAATGAAAGGATGCCACATCCATCCATTATCCAACCCGCTATATCCTAATTACTGAAGCCAATCCCAGCCAATACAGGGTGCAAGGCGGGAGACAAACCTGGGTAGGACGTCAGCCCACCGCAGGGCGCAAACACCTACTACACACACACCAAGCACACACAAGGGACAATTTAGAATCACTAATGCACCTAACCTGCATGTCTTTGGACTGTGGGAGGAAACCGGAATACCCGGAGGAAACCCACGCAGACATGGGGAGAACATGCAAACTCCACGCAGGGAGGACCCGGGAAGCGAATCCGGGTCTCCTAACTGTGAGGCAGCAGCACCACCTACTGCAGCACCGTGCCGCCCAGACGCCACATCGTTTGATGGAAATTAAAAATATCAACCTAAAGAGGGTTGAATTCAAAGACACCCCGAAAATCACACCCCGAAAATCAAAGTGAAAAAATGAACTGGCAGGCTAGTCCATTTTGCCGAAATTTCATTGCAGTAAATTGTATTCAGTAGTTTGTAAGGCCCCACGTGCTTGTATGCATGCCTGACAATGTTGGGGCATGATCCTAATGAGACGACAAATGCTGTCATGGGGGATCTCCTCCCAGATCTGCTCCAGGGCATCACTGAGCTCCTGGACAGTCTGAGGTGCAACCTGGTTGCATCAGATGGAACGAAACATAATGTCCCAGAGGCATTCTATTGGATTTAGGTCAGGTGAGTGTGGGGGCCAGTCAGTGGTATCAATTCCTTCATCCCCCAAGAACTGCCTGCATACGCTCACGACATGAGGCCAGGCATTGTTGTGCACCAGGAGGTACAGAGGAACAACTGCACCAACCAAAGGACTGACATTGGGTCTAAGGATTTCATCCCAATAACTAATGCAGTCAATATGCCATTATCTAGCCTGTAGAGGTCTGTGTGTCCCTCCATGAATATGACTTCCCAGACCATTACTGACCTACAACCAAACCGGTCATACTGAACGATGTTACAGGCAGCATAACATTCTCCATGGCTTCTCCAGACCTTTTCACATCTGTCACATGTGCTCAGGGTGAACTTGCTGTGATTTGTGAAAAGCACAGGGTGCCAGTGGTGGACCTGCCAATTCTGGTATTCTGTGGCAAATGCCAATTGAGCTCCACAGTGCCGGGTAGTGAGCACAGGGCCCACTAGAGGATGTTGGGTCCTCAGGCCACCCTCATGAAGTCTTTTTCTGATTGTTTGGTCAGAGACATTCACACCAGTGGCTTTCTTGACGTCATTTTGTAGGGCTCTGTCAGTACTCATCCTGTTCCTCTTTGCCCAAAGGTGCAGATACCCAGTCCTTCTGATAGGTTAAGGACCTTCTGTGGTCCTGTCAAGCTCTTCTAGAGTAACTGCCTGTCTTCTTGAATTTCCTCCTTGAAACAGGCATGTGTACATGTGTAATGCCACAAAAAGTGCATGCTGACACTTCAGTATGCGAGCAATGGTACAAGAATGCAGTCAGACTTCTTTTTTGGGCACATACACCATCCAGATCTAAACACCAGTGTGGTGAGTCGCTCGCGTACTGAAGAGTCTATAGCTGCAGGTGGAAGCTACAGTTGCACTTTTGCCGTCGCTGAACTTTGTGAGCATGCCCGTGTTGATCAAACATAACAAGCTCTGCAGTCTTCTTGTGACTTTACGCTTTAGGAAGATAAGTAAATAAATCAAGTTAAATAGGTCAA
This sequence comes from Polypterus senegalus, assembly GCF_016835505.1. NCBI lineage: Eukaryota > Metazoa > Chordata > Cladistia > Polypteriformes > Polypteridae > Polypterus > Polypterus senegalus. The sequence goes on along the minus strand of NC_053156.1, from coordinate 185,115,303 downwards.
TAACATTCGATCTGGCTTTTATATAAGTAACATGTAAATTCTATTCATATAAAGACCATTAGAAAACATAATCAAAAATAGGACTTTGCACGACACCTTGGCAAGCTTTGTAAGTGCTGCTTTTTCTTTGAAGGACACACGCATGTGGCACATTGACTGGCAGGATGATGCCCAACCTATTGCTACATCCAAAAGGTGCCATCTTTCACCTTTATGCCTGATGCAGCTGTGTTGTTCTTATGCATGATTGGACGTTTCTTGCGGTGCAGGCTCCTGTTCTCTTTCTTTGATGTAGAACCCTCATCATCATCTGAGTTAACCTCTGCTATAGCACGTCTTTATTTGAAAACAGTAGTGTCAGATCGGGGGTAGCATGAATGTGACTGAGACACTAACCTTTACAAGTGCAGTAGACCCCTGCAAAGTCGCGGTTCAGGGTTCACGGACTCAGTCATTCGCAGATTTTTTCTTAGAACCCAACTATTAATTGTTAGTGGAAAGCGCAAATATCCTCTGCAATTTTTTATGGCTTTTTTCGTAGCAATACTGTGCTGTAGAGAGAACAGGAAGCAACCTCTGAGGGAAACGTGGGTTGGGATGGTGAAAGTAGCCAATCCAAGAGCGTTATTCATTTCTCCTTACTGATGATTGACTGCTGCTTTGTGACGCGTCTCCAGCTAAGTGTCCTCGTGTTTTCCATTTTGTTATTGTTTTGTTATTTTTAAATGCACACCTTTTAAGGATAAGCCTAAGCTCCAGAAGAAGTTTAAAACACTCCAGGAGAAGGTTGAACTACTGGATTTGCTCCGGGAACAAAATAGTTATGTTGCAGTAGTGCGCCACTATGGCATTAATGAAAGCACCGTATGCTACATAAAGAAGAATGAAGCAGCGATCTGGAGTACGGTATCTATAAGTTTCTGTGATAGTGCCATAAAGGTAACAAACATAAGGAATAAAAATATCGTCAGGATGGAATCTGCCTTGGTACTGTGGATCACCGACTGCAGGAAGAAATCCCCTTGGACGGTAACATCATCTGTGAGAAAGCATGAAAATTGTACCAGCAGTTCGCTACAGGAGACAATGTGGCAACTTCCTATTACAATGTTTCTGAAACCTATAAAGTAGTGTTTCTTAAACTCGGTCCTGGGGACCCCATGTGGCTGCAGGTTTTTGTTCCAACCAGATTCCTAATCAGTGACAATACCTGATAACATTGAGCTCATTTAATTAGCTGGTATTTTTTTTCTTTTATTCGACATTCAGAAAAGCATAGCAGCATGATTTTTACATTTATAAGACATTTATAAATATTTCTGCTTTTGCTATAGATTTAAATGCTTAACTTTCTTTTGTTGATTGCATTATAATTTTGCCCTTTCTCTGTGCAGTTTTTCCCCTTCATTGTATCTTAATAATGACAACTTAAAACGAGCAGATCAAAAATGCTGGCAAACAAAACTAAATTATCAAAGGCTGCAACTACTTTAGGGTCAGACCCACTAATTAGTAAATAATGGATTAATTAAACAATTAGAACACCTTGAAAAGTAGAATGAAAATCAAGATGAAAATACTATTAAAAAGAAAACAAATACATTATTCCTATATAACTGCTTGGTACATTTTTATATATATATATATATATATATATATATATATATATATATATATATATATATATATTTAGCAAACTTAGTTTTCTAATTAATATATTATTCCATAAACACAGAATTTGGGAAATATCAGTTCACTTAATTAGCCCAGGAGTTCAATTAAAAACAGAAGCTGGTTGGAACAAAAAACAGCAGTGACAGGGGGTCCCCAGGACCAACGTTGAGAACCCCTGCTATAAAGAAAAGCCAGCACGAAACCCCACCAGAAGAAGACCCGTACAAAGATACAACTCCTCCAGAAGCACCTGAAGAAGAGGCGCCACCCGAGGAGTTTTAAATCATGTGCATTGTACTGCAGAGCTACTTCATCATTATCATCAATATCATTCATCATTGGTGAGTACCCATACATTTTACTGTATTTTAATTAAATTGAATTATTATGTATTTACTCTACTTAAAACAAAGAAAATTACAGCGCATACCAAAGAAAACGCGCTTGCATGAATTACAGTACGTATAGCGGTAACATCGGTATTTTACATTCTAGCACCACGGGAGACATAGCAGTACAGTACTGTACAGTAGACAGGTTTACTTTTACATTCTGTTTTTAGGTAATGTATTAAGGTAATTTTTTAAGTAATGTATTAATGTATTAAACTGAGTTTGCATGGAAGTGCTTTGGGGGCATACTGTATTTAGGGTTAAAAATAGGCATTTAAAAGGCATTTTGTAACCACATACAAAAGTCACGGTTTTTCACAATTCGCGGGTGCTCTAGGAATGTAACCCCCGCAAATTTTGGGGTTGTACTGTACCATAAATTTATACCGGTTGTTACAGACTCAAATCAAATGTATGTTTTTTTTTCTATAATAGTAAGAATAAGAGCAACTCACTTCTCAAAACAGTGTCGTCCAGGATCAAACTGCAAACATCTTGATTATGAGTCCACAGTTCTACGACTGCACAACCAAAGCAGTCGTATTACGGGCATGTCAATGTCACACCATAACGCAAGGTCTTTTTCTGCAGTTATATTCTTAAATAAAAGCACACTTGTTTTGTTACACTTCAACTTTGTTTGAAAGTGTTTATTTTATATTTGGACTTAAGGCTTCACACTTTATACACTTCATGTCTACATTTTGTCAATTATTACTAAAACATGAAAAATGCTTCTGTTTTAATGATGTGTTTACATAGATTGTTGTAGACACGGAACACACATTGTAGGAGCCAATCTCAGAAAGTTAAAGCTTTGAGTTAAATTCATATTAGTGCTTGCTTAATTTGAGTAGAATATAAATTTATTTCATAGTCATAGACAATGGTATGGTTTTCCCCCCTATAAGTTAGTAAGAGACAGAGCTTTCTCACTATGAGATACACAGTGTGTTAATTGTGTCAGTTAATGTTTAGAATAAGTCCCAGTTTACAGAGACTTAAAAGACCCATTTTCAAGATAGTTTTTAGCTATTTAAATTTTTTCTTTTTTGTGTTTTACTTTGAATTTTAACTAAAACTTTTAAAAACAAAGATATTTTGTCTGTGGAATCATTTCAACGTGTCAGGCTTTTGTTGAATCCAGTTTTATGTTAGAGCTGCAGAACTTTGCTAATTTTGGGAAAGCGCAGCTACACACATGAAATGCATGTAATCCAAATAACAATATATTATTTACCCTATACAACTCTAGACAACTCACATGCAGGTAAATAGACTTCAGCTGGGAAAACTTCCTGCCATTTCTGCATTGGTGGGGGAATGAGGTAGCAGCCTGCTTGCTGCTTTTGCTGATCTACACCTTTACAAAAGACGCTGACGGAAAGGTGTGAATGGATTTAAGGTGTGCTGGGATTATGAGTGTTTTCGTAGACTTTGGTACTTCTAGGTTTAAAAACGTGAGTTCTCCATTTGACTCGGGAAGAAGCACTTCCGGGTTGGGGACTATATTTAGGACTGCTGAAAACCAAGCAGGCAAGGAGGTGTGGAGGATGAAAGAGAAGATTGGATTTTTGTGCTTTGTGCCTGTTTACTTGCCTGATTATCTGTGGCTGTGGTGCTTGGAGGGCACTGTACAAGAAGCAAAAAAATTAAAGAACTTCTTAGTGGTTTACCTTGTCTCCTGCGTGTTTGTCCGTTGGGTTTAAGGGGCAACAGTGACCCCTAGCATTCACAGTATATATACAGTGGGATGCAAAAGTTTGGGCAACCTTGTTAATAGTCATTATTTTCCTGTATAAATCGTTGGTTGTTACGATAAAAAATGTCAGTTAAATATATCATATAGGAGACACACACAGTGATATTTGAGAAGTGAAATGTATTTTATTGGATTTACAGAAAGTGTGCAATAATTGTTCAAACAAAATCAGGCAGGTGCATAAATTTGGGCACCGTTGTCATTTTATTGATTCCAAAACTTGTAGAACTAATTATTGGAACTCAAATTGGCCCCTGACCTACATACACAGGTGAATCCTATAATTAAAAAAGAGTATTTAAGGGGGTCAATTGTAAGTTTCCCTCCTCCTTTAATTTTCTCTGAAGAGTAGCAACATGGGGGTCACAAAACAACTCTCAAATGACCATATGGTGTGAAAATGGTGTGAGGTTCTGTGTTGTGGAGATTCTCAGGATGGATTGCAGGTGCTCATCAGTGAGGCGACTCCAGTGTGCTGTTTTGTTAGTCTTTATCACTGAGAAGAGCTTCTCACACAGATATGTGCTACCAAACATGCACAAGGTTCGAGCCGCATGTAGACGGACTTTTTTTGTTCTTCAAAGTCACCAAAGCGCCGTGCAAACTCAGTGCGCTCAGTTTATCAGCAAAGTGCGTATTTGCGAACACCGTAGTGACGACTTGGTTTAACATTACTTGGCAACAGGGAAAGTGGGGCAAGTGGTTGTGTCTCCCATAAAAGCTACCTCAATTGAAATCACTTTGTGATTGTGCACGGGTAAAAACGTCCGCTGAAGTGTCAGATTCTTATTTAATTCTTCTGCTTTCTGTATCTTCTGCATTGCATTCAGGTCTTTCAGGTTACCCTGATGTTTTGTTTTATAGTGCCGTCTTAGATTAAATTCTGTAATTACAGCCACATTAGCTCCACAAATGAGACACACGGGTTCAGTAAACATATACTCAGCCTCCCATCGGTTTTTAAAGGCTCTATTTTCAGAATCAACTTTTCTCTTCAGCATCGTGTGAGCTAGCTTCGCAATAACTTGCAGCATCATAAGCTAGACTTGATTAACGCGGTAAGTGTTCGGCAAGGCAGCTGAAGCGCTGCATTATGGGATCTGTAGTTTATTGTGTTACCAGCGGGAAGTTGGAGAATTAGTGATGAGTGAGTGAGTGAGTGAGTGAGTGAGGGCTTTGCCTTTTATTAGTATAGATTTAACTGACATTTTTTATCGTAACAACCAACGATTTATACAGGAAAATAATGACTATTAACAAGGTTGCCCAAACTTTTGCATCCCACTGTATGTAATAATTTACTCTACTTTCAATAAAAAAAACAAAACAGTGGTATGTCTTTCATTTCCTAGGAACATCTGAGTAATGGGGTGTTTTCAGAACAAAGATTTTTAGTGAAGCAGTATTTAGTTGTATGAAATTAAATCAAATGTGAAAAACTGGCTGTGCAAAAATTTGGGTACCCTTGTAATTTTGTTGATTTGAATGCATGTAACTGCACAATACTGATTACTTGCATCACCAAATTGGTTGGATTAGCTCATTAAGCCTTGAACTTCATAGAGAGGTGTGTCCAATCACGGAAAAAGGTGTTTAAGGTGGTCAATTGCAAGTTGTGCTTCCCTTTGACTCTCCTCTGAAGAGTGACATCATGGGATCCTCAAAGCAACTCTCAAAAGATCTGAAAACAAAGATTCTCCAGTATCATGGTTTAGGGGAAGGCTACAAAAAGCTATCCCAGAGGTTTAAACTGTCAGTTTCAACTGTAAGGAATGTAATCAGGAAATGGAAGGCTACAGGCACAGTTGCTGTTAAACCCAGGTCTGGCAGGCCAAGAAAAATGCTCGAGTGGCGTATGCGCAGGATTGTGAGAGACAATCCACAGATCACCTCCAAAGACCTGCAAGAACATCTTGCTGCAGATCGTGTATCTGTACATCATTCTACAATTCAATGCAATTTGCACATAGAACATCTGTATTGCAGAGTGATGAGAAAGATGCCCTTTCTGCACTCACGCCACATACAGAGTCGCTTGTTGTATGCAAATGCTTATTTAGACAAGCCAGATTCATTTTTGAACAAAGTGCTTTGGACTGATGAGACAAAAATTGAGTTATTTGGTCATAGCAAAGAGCACTTTGCATGGCGGAAGAAGAACACTGCATTCCAAGAAAAATACCTGCTGCCTATTGTCAAATTTGGTGGAGGTTCCATCATGCTGTGGGGCTGTGAGGCTAGTTCAGGGACTGGGGCCCTTGTTAAAGTCGAGGGTCGGATGAATTCAACCCAAAATCAACAAATTCTTCAGGATAATGTTCAAGCATCAGCCACAAAATTGCAGTTACACAGAGGTTGGATATTCCAACAAGACAATGGCCCAAAACACAGTTTGAAATCTACAAAGGCATTCATGCAGAGGGAGAAGTACAATGTTCTGGAATGGCCGTCACAGTCCCCGACTTGAATATCATCGAAAATCTATGAGATGATTTGAAGCAGGCTTTCCATTCTCAGCAGCCTTCAAATTTAACTGAACTAGAGAGATTTTGTATGGAAGAATGGTCAAAAATACCTCCATCCAGAATCCAGACACTCCTCAAAAGTTATAGGAGGACAGCGTCTACAGGCTGTTATATGTGCAAAAGGAGGTTCAACTAAGTATTGATGTAAGATCTCTGTTGTGGTGCCCAAATTTTTGAACCTGTCTAATTTTGTTATGATGCATATTGCATATTTTCTGTTAATCCAGTAACAGTAACTCTGCTGAACTACTACTGTTTCCATAAGGCATATCATATATTAAGAGGAAGTTGTTACTTTAAAAGCCGAGCCAATGATAAACAAAAATCCAAAGAATTAAGAGGGGTTCCAAAGTTTTTCATATAACTGTATATATAATAGTCATAGTGCCATTTTGGATGAAACAAATTCTGAATTAGAATGACCTAGTCAATTATTACATTGTAAGAAGAAAGATTTTGATGTCTTCTTGTAAAGTATCATATCTAAACAATGTTGGCTTACCCATGCAATTTACTGTAAGGCATGTCATGCTCTAACAAGTCCTCTGACAATCTCACATTGACTATCATGGACATTAATTTATTAGGAGAGGGTTATAAAACCATTAATCAGTCAACTGTAAGGTTCAAAAAGTACAACTGAAAGAAAATTAATTATTTATTTACAATTTAAGAAAACTCCAGCAAAGACAGTGGAGAAGGCCTTAGATTAATTATTCTTTTAGCTGCAGTGATGACTGAGAACATTTTTCTGTTTTGTACTGAAAGATTATAGTAAGTGATAAACTGTTACTTTAAACAAATAGTCTGGGAGTAGAAGCAATGTAGTAATTGAAAACGAAAGATAAGGACTCTGTAATCTGTTCAGTGAAAAGCAGCGTATTGACAATGCATAAGAGAATATGCCTGCATCCTCTGGGAACATCAAATACAAACTGAAATGCGGGCCAAACAAATAAGAAAACACCTCCATCTAAATAAATTAAGCATTTTTGATGTAATCTAGAAATGATTTAAGATTTTGGAATATTTAGACTGCATTATCTAATCAGTCTGTGCATACAGTGTGACAAATATACTACTGTTATGCCTTCCCTGTAGAAAATAATTTGTGTTTACAAAATGCTAAACACTATTTAATGGACAGCACAAAATAACTAGATTCAGGGCAGCTCTGAAAAAAAAATTAACAGCAGAAAGGAAACAAGTCCAATTGACAGCTGCTTAAATTCAAACATGATGTTCAGTATATATAAGACAGTTTGATGCAATAAAAGAACAGTCAGATGCATTCTAATTAACACTGGAGAGATGTATTGCCTTACATGCATATAAATTCTATATCAAGGCAGTACACCAGAGTATACTGGAATGAACAGCACTTTTATTTCCAAAATAAAAGTTCCTTCTAAAACAGGCAAAACACAAAGATGTCCTATCCAACAGAGGGCCACCTGGGCCTTTCCTGTTTTGGCAAGAGATATAGTACAATAAGCAAACAAGTTAGCTATATTTTGCTGTAATAATCTCTGGCACCCTGTTTGCTTTTCCAATTCTAATCTGATTGATTGCACTATCCATTATGTAGCTCCATTGCTTTACAGAGTCTGAGAAACTCAGCAAATTCAGCTGATTTGAATTCAGGATCATTGTCTGATACTATCTCTTCTGGAAGACCATTGGCAGCAAATAGGTTTCTCAAAACCTCAAACAACCTAGTGGCAGTAGTGGCAAATTATCTTTTCAATCTCAACCCACCTAGAATAAGCATCCATTAACAGAAAAAAACATCTGTCCATATTTTTCAAAAAAATCCAAATGTAGCTTTTGCCAAGGTCTTTCATCTCAACTCCAGGAATGTACAGGTGCTTTTTTGGACAGATTCCTATTTTCTTGGCAGGATCTGCACACAGACACCCTCTCCTCTCACTGCCTATCCAATCCTGGCTACCAAAAATGACTCTGGGCTATCACTTTCATTTCTACTATTCTTGAGTGCTCCCCATGTAACCTGTCCAGTAAGGGTAATTATGTATCGATGCTGGAGTTATCAGTCTCAGCCCCCAATGTAAACAATTGTTCTCTACTGTGATCTCTGCTGTCCTTTGAAAATATGGATTCGATTCATCCTCACTTGCATACTCTGGCCACCCACTCAGTGTATAGAAGCTGTCGCTTGAGAAGTATCTGCTACTGAAATTGGAAGAGCATCTAAGAAAGGTACTTTGTATTCTAAGCCTGAATTTGAACAAACCTATTTTAGCCTAAAGCAAGGAATCCAAATTTGCCCTATTAAAATACCTCCAGCCTTTTTTTTTTAATTTTATTGATATTTTAAGAAAACAACATTCCATACAATCATATCAAACTTAACAAACCATTATTCAAACCCCAACCCAAGAGAAAGAGAGGAGATCCAACAACAAGAGCAAATCTATAAAAAGAGAAAAAAAATGAAGAAAGAAAAAAGTCCTTTTACCCATTTTAAATGCTTATTCTAAGACTTCATTCATCCATTATCCAACCCGCTATATCCTAACTACAGGTTCACAGGGGTCTGCTGGAGCCAATCCCAGCCAACACAGGGTGCAAGGCAGGAAACAAACTCCAGGTAGGGCACCAGCCCACTGCAGTATTCTAAGATTTAATTGATTAAATCTTACCATATTTTTTTAAAAAGTTTTGAACAAATCTACTAAGTAAGAATACATTTTTTTTCCCATTTTAAATAATATAGAAAATCAGTTACCCGCTGACTTAAAACAAGTGGGCTGGGATTCTTCCACCAGAGCAAGTCTATGTGTTATTAGTATGAGGTAGGAAATTAAAATCAGTTTGTCCTTTTCCACTTTAAGCCCATCCATTCGTAGACCAAACATAGCTGTCAATGGGTTAGGAGGGATTGTGATACCAAGGCTATCTGATAGGCCTTCAAAGATTATTATCCAGAATGATGTTAATTCGGTAGTTGCCCAAAACATGTGGACCAGTGAGGTTGAAGCTAAATTGCAATGTTCACATGGTGAATCTTGCCTCGGATACATTTCGGACAATTTTAGAAACTGATAAATGTGGTCGATTAAAGATTTTAAGTGGTTGATTGAATGCTTTGTGCTGTTACACATGTGCGCATAGAAGGCAGCTTAAAGGATCAAAAGACTGTAATTCCTCGTGAAACCAGGGGATGACAGAGTGCACTAACCCTTGCTCTTTTTCATTGACAGACCGCTTGGGTCCAATGAAATCACTTTCGGTTCCAGTCTAAAGACATCAATTCCAGCCCCGAGGACATCACTACCGGTTCATATCTGATGACATAATTTACCATTTCCCACTATAAAACCACCATGTTTTCCTTTTTACATTGTTCTTGTTCTGGACTGAAAACCTGTATCATTGAACCACAACTTTTTTCATTTGCGAGCCAAATTCCACAAATGTTTTGTTTATTATAGTGCATATGGAGATGGAATATATTCTGTGCATGGCTGCTTTCCACTCCTTTTCACAGATGTTAATTGAAATATCTTTTACTCATTGTACCCTGGGTTCTTTGAAACTAAAAGACTTTAAAGATGTTTTAATGTATTGTTAAGATTGTGAATGATACTTGGGCATTAGCGAACCCCAAAACCTCAACATGAACACACAAGCATAGTCCTGGGTTCAAATAAATGTTGGTTTATTATACCACACTCCTTTATAAGTTACAAAATGCACAAAACACAGGTTTTTTCTCTCCTTACTCTAATTTCTCTTACCACCGCACTGCCCTCCACCAGTTAAGTGTTGTCTCTCTGCCTCCCAGCTCTGACTTGCCTGGATATGGGAGTGCAGTCCCTTTTATTACAGACCCGGGAGTACTTCCAGTGCCAGCGTGATCACCCTATTTTTTTGTCTTTTCTCTGTACCCTAATAAGCTTCCATATGACACTCAGATGGTGGTCTACGACTCGCCTTTTCACAGTAACATTGATTTCTGACTTCTTTTTTATTTTGGGCACTGTGTGACTTTGTGAACTTGAGCTTTCTAGTTTCTCCGTTTCTAGTTTTTTCTTTAAAAAAAAACACAGTTTCCCAGAGCATTCGTTCAGAAACCCATGGGGAATGCATTTGTCTTTAAAAATAATCAGTTTGCTCAGAGATGATATCTGCACAATTCTCATCAGCTAATGACCGGAAGTTAAGACACCACCTATGAGGTGAGTATGTAGGGTGCAGTGATTTAAGTTCCATGATCAGAGGGGTGTGGTCAGAGATAACAATAATATCATATTTGCAATATTTGATAGAGTGCAATTAATTATTATCAATAAGGAAATAATTCGGTTTTGAGTAGCTTTGATGTACTGGAAAGAAGAAGGAATATTCTCTTGAATTTGGATTTTAAAAACTCCATGGGTCTGATAAGTTATGATCCATTACAAACTGGGCGATTATTTTTGCAGTGTTAAATGTTATCCCCAATGTAGATGAAGATCTAGCCATGTTAGGATTTTAAACACAACTAAGCCTCTGGCCATTATAATTTTATGATTATTCACATTCACATCCCCTCTGGAGCCAGGCCTGGAGGTGGGGCTCAATGGCGAGCGCCTGGTGGCCGGGCCTGCACCCATGGGCCTCAGCCGGGCACAGCCCGAAGAGGTAAAGTGGGTCCTCCTCCCCATGGGCTCACCACCTATGGGAGGGGCCAAGGAGGTTGGGTGCAGTGTGAGTTGGGTGGTGGCGGGCGGGACCTTGGCGGTCTGATCCTCGACTACAGAAACTGGCTCTTGGGACGTGGAATGTCACCTCTCTGAAGGGGAAGGAGCCTGAACTAGTGCGCGAGGTCGAGAGGTTCCGGCTAGATATAGTCGGACTCACCTCGACGGACAGCTTGGACTCTGGAACCAATCTCCTTGAGAGGGGCTGGACTCTCTACCACTCTGGAGTTGCCCCCAGTGAGAGGCGCTGAGCAGGTGTGGGCATACTTATTGCCCCCCGACTCAGAGCCTGTGCATTGGGGTTTACCCCGGTGGACGAGAGGGTGGCCTCCCTCCACCTTCGGGTGGGGGGAAGGGTCCTGACTGTTGTTTGTGCATATGCCAACAGCAGTTTGGAGTATCCACCCTTTTTGGAGTCTCTGGAGGGGTTGCTAGAGGGCATACCTTCTGGGGATTCCCTCGTTTTGCTGGGAGACTTCAATACTCACGTGGGCAATGACAGTGAGACCTGGAAGGGCGTGATTGGGAGGAATGGCCCCCCCAATCTGAACCCAAGCGGTGTTTTGTTATTGGACTTCTGTGCTCGCCACGGATTGTCCATAACGAACACCATGTTCAAGCATAAGGGTGTTCATATGTGCACTTGGCACCAGGACACCCTAGGCCTCAGGTCGATGATCGACTTTGTGGTCGTGTCGCCGGACTTGCGCCATATGTCTTGGACACTCGGGTGAAGAGAGGGGCGAGCTGTCAACTGATCACCACCTGGTGGTGAGTTGGCTTCGATGGTGGGGAAGATGCCGGTCAGACCTGGTAGGCCCAAACGTGTTGTGAGGGTCTGCTGGGAACGGCTGGCAGAGTCCCCTGTCAGAAGTAGCTTCAACTCCCACCTCCGGCAGAACTTCAACCACGCCCCGAGGGAGGTGGGGACATTGAGTCCAATGGGCCATGTTCCGTGCCTCTATTGTTGAGGCGGCTGACCGGAGCTGTGGCCGCAAGGTGGTCGGTGCCTGTCGTGGCGGCAATCCCGAACCCGTTGGTGGACACCGGCGTGAGGGATGCCGTCAAGCTGAAGAAGGAGTCCTATAGGACTTTTTGTCCTGTGGGTCTCTGGAGGCAGCTGATAGGTACCGCAGGCCAAGCGAACGCTGCTTCGTTGTTGCTGAGGCAAAACTCGGGCATGGGAGGAGTTTGGAGAGGCCATGGAGAACGACTTTGGACGGCTTGAGGAGATTCTGGTCCACCGTCCGCCTCAGGAGGGGAAGCAGTGCAGTGTCAACACCGTATATAGTGGGGATGGTGCGCTGCTGACCTCACTGACGTTGTGGGTCGGTGGGAGGAGTACTTCAAGACCTCCTCAATCCCACTAACATGCCTTCCAATGAGGAAGCAGAGCCTGGGGACTCTGAGGTGGGCTCTCCCATCTCTGGGACTGAAGTCACCGAGGTGGTCAAAAACTCCTTGGTGGCAGGGCCCGGGGTGGATGAGATACCCCGAGTTCCTTAAGGCTCTGGATGTTGTAGGACTGTCTTGGTTGACACGTCTCTGCAACATCGCATGGACATCGGGACAGTGCCTCTGGATTGGCAGACCGGGGTGGTGGTCCCCTCTTTAAAAGGGGACCGGAGGGTGTGTTCCAACTATAGAGGGATCACACTCCTCAGCCTCCCTGGAAAAGTCTATTCGGGGTTCTGGAGAGGAGGGTCCGCCGGATAGTCGAACCTCGGATTCAGGAGGAACAGTGTGGTTTTCCCTGGTCGGAACAGTGGACCAGCTCTTCACCCTTAGCAGAGTCCTGGAGGGTGCATGGGAGTTTGCCCGACCGGTCTACATGTGTTTTGTGGACTTGGAAAAGGCATTCGACCGTGTCCCTCGGGAATCCTGTGGGGTGCTCCGGGAGTATGGGGTACCGGACCCCTGATAAGAGCTGTTCGGTCTCTGTACAACCGTGTCAGAGCTTGGTCCGCATTGCCGCAGTAAGTCGAGCCCGCTTCCAGTGAGAGTTGGACTCCGCCAGGGCTGCCCTTTGTCACCATTCTGTTCATAACTTTTATGGACAGAATTTCTAGGCGCAGCCAGGGTGTTGAAGGGGTCGGTTTGGTGGACTCAGGATTGGGTCACTGCTTTTGCAGATGATGTTGTCCTGTTTGCTTCATCAGGCCGTGATCTTCAGCTCTCTGGATCGGTTCGCAGCTGAGTGTGAAGCGCTGGGATGAGAATCAGCACCTCCAAATCCGAGAGCATGGTCCTCAGCCGGAAAAGGGTGGAGTGCCCTCTCTGGGTTGGGGGAGAGATCCTGCCCCAAGTGGAGGAGTTCAAGTATCTCAGGGTCTTGTTCACGAGTGAGGGAAGAATGGAGCGTGAGATCGACAGGCGGATCGGTGCGGCATCCGCAGTGATGCGGGCTCTGCATCGGTCTGTCGTGGTGAAAAAGCAGCTGAGCCGTAAGGCAAAGCTCTCAATTTACCAGTCGATCTACGCTCCTACCCTCACCTATGGTCATGAGCTATGGGTAGTGACCGAAAGAACGAAATCGCGAATACAAGCGGCTGAAATGAGTTTCCTCCGCAGGGTGTCTGGGCTTTCCCTTAAAGATAGGGTGAGAAGCTCAGTCATCCGGGAGGGGCTCAGAGTAGAGCTGTTGCTCCTCCGCATCGAGAGGAGTCAGATGAGGTGGCTCGGCATCTGATCAGGATGCCTCCTGGACGCCTCCCTGGTGAGGTGTTCGGGCACGCCCAACCGGGAGGAGGCCCCGGGGAAGACCCAGGACACGCTGGAGGGACTATGTCTCCCGGCTGGCCTGGGAACACCTTGGGATTCTCCCGGAAGAGCTCGAAGAAGTGGCCGGGAGAGGGAAGTCTGGGCCTCTCTGCTTAAGCTGCTGCCCCCGCGACCCGACCTCGGATAAGCGGAAGAGGATGGATGGATGGATGGATGGATTATTCACATTAGGAAAAGATGCAAATATATTTTGGATGAAATCTCTGTCATCCATGTCAGGTGCGTAGATATTTATCAAAATTACTTTAGACTGAAATAAATTACCCATCACCATGACAAATTGCCCTGCAGGATTACATAATACATCTGACACTAGCAATGAGATTGTTTTGTATATTAAGATTCACCCACATCTAGTTTTCTTTGTGTAGTTGGCCAATCCAAACCAATCCAAATAAGTTTCCTGTAACAATACTATCTTGGCATTTAGACCTGTCAGGTAAAAAAATGTTTTTTCTCTTTAGATTGTGATTGAGACCTTTGACATTTCAGCTCACAAAGTTCACTGTTTGGTCAGAGAGACACTGCTTCTTAACCTCTGAAGACATTTTGTAAACTTAAGTAAAAGTATCACAATAGTTTTAACCATGATTTTATATTGTTGCTGAGTATTGTCACTATGGAGTTTATTATCATATTGGCAGTTATAGTTGTCGGGGTGAAAAGGATAAATAAGAAGTAACAAGCTGTCTGTGTCCCACCAAGTCCTTCTATCCAACACTGCTCTCTCCCATTGTGCCTCCCCAAGTGAGGCTAGACCTACACTTTGCCCCAGTCCTTTGGCATGCAAAAAGATAGAGCATGTCCAAAACAAAAGAAACTCCTGGGAGCAGTGTAGCAAATATTAAAATTAAAAATATTTAGTGATAGTACATTCCAGCTGCAAATCTGGGGTATAATGTTAAACAGACTTTTAAGGCGAAAAGAAAAAAAGTCTAATAATACTGTAAATAACTAGTTACTTAGTGGTTACCAAAAATACACATGTTCAGAAGAAGAAATGTCAATATTATGATTTATTTATTTATAAAACACTTTTAAAATAATATCAGGGCTGACCAAAGTGCTGTACAATAAAACCCAACATGAGACACACAATAACCTAAAAGGTAAAAAGAAACAGAAACACATAAAAAGTTGAAACAAAAATTCAAACTAAAAAACTACAAAGATAGTCAATATATCACATTGGGTCAAAGAGTAAAATTGTGTTTTTAAAGACAGCAAGTGAAGGAGCCTGCCTAACGTGCAGTGGCAAATCGTTCCAGAGTTTTGGAGCTGCAACCGAAAAAGCCCTATCACCTCTAAGTTTGCATCTTGTCTTTGGAACAAATAAAAGCATCTGGTCTTCTGACCTGAGAAAGTGAGACGGTACGTATGGTTGCAGCTATTCCGGCAAATAAAATGAGGCACAACCATTAAAGGACTTAAAAAACAAGTACAAGAATCTTAAAATGCATTAAAAAATGGATTGGAAGCCATTGAAGTGAATCCAAAATTGGGATAATGTGCTCGTGCTTGCTTGTATCAGTTAAAAATCGAGCAGTGGCATTTTGCACCAACTGTAGGCAAGCAATGGAGGGCTGGCTAATTCCAAAAAGAAGTGCATTGCTGTAATCTAGATGAGAGGTTATAAAAGCATGTATCACTGTTTCAAGGTTGCATTTAGACAAAACAGTCTTGATTTTTGAAAGCCATTTCAACTGGCAAAAGCAGAATTATTGCATTGGTCTGGACATGTGCAGAGAAGAGATGCTGGGTATATTGGGAAAAGGATGTTAACAGTAGAGCTGCCAGGTAAGAGGAAAAGAGGAAGGCCTAAGAGAAGGTTTATAGATGTTGTGAGAGAGGACATGCAGGTGGTGGGTGTAACAGAGCAAGATGCAGAAGACAGGATGATATGGAAGAAGATGATCCGTTGTAACCACAGCAGCTGAAAAAAGAAGAAGAAGAGGTTCACATGGCTATCAAATTTTAAAGTAGGATCTATTTTCAAACCAAATTTGTGATCAAGGATTTCTCATATTGAGCCACAGTGGAAAGGTCGATGCAGGGAGTCCCACTGCTGTTGACGGGTCTAAACAACATTACTTCAGTCTTGTTCTCATTAAAATTTAGAAAGTATAATGCCATCCAACACCTGATGTCAATAAGGCAATCAAGGAGGGGCTGGACAGAGCATGGACCAGGGTGCTTCAGAAGGGAATAAAACTGACAGTTGTCCGCATAAAGATTAAAGGAAATACCATGTTTCTGGAAAATAACACCAAGTGGCAACAGATACAAGGAGAACAGAAGATGTCCCAGGATAGAGCCCTGTGGTAACCCTCAGGGGATGGCAGTAGAGATGGAGGTAAAATCATTTATGCTTACACAAAAACTTCTATCCAAGAGATAGGACCTAAACCATTGGAGAGCTGAACCTGTGATGCTCACTCTCTACTCCAGCCAGGAGATAAGCATCTCATGGACTATAGTGGCAAAAGCAGGTGTTAAATCCAGAAGCATAAGTAGTACACAGTCACCAGAGTCCATTGCTAAAAGAATATCAATAAAAACCCTTTACAGAGTGGACTCAGTGCTGTGGTGAGTTTTAAATCCAGAATTGTGTGTTAATCCAGGAAAGACTTCAGCTGTGTGTAGATAACTTTTTCCAATTATTTGGACAAAAAAGATAACTTGGAAAAACCCCTAATGTTTGACATAACAGAGTGGTCTAGACCCGTTTTTTTTCAGCAGACGCAGAGCAGTTGTACAACACCATGTTTAAATTTTTTAGGCACTACACTAGAGGCTAAACTACTATTAATAATAGTAAGAATAGAAGGACCTAAGGTAGAAAATACCTTCTTAAAAAGTCAAGGAGGACAACGTCAAGGGGGGAGCCAGATGGCTTCATACTTGAAACCAGCTGCTTTATAAAGGGGAGAGAGACAGGCTCGAAATGGTCAAACACAGCCAAACAGGGTATTAAAATGGATGGATCATGAGAAGGTGGTGAAATGAGGGCCTTAGTGCTTACAACCTTCTTCAAAAAAAGTGAAGAAATTTGTCACAAGTTTCCCTAGAAGTTTCTAAACAGACAGGTTCTAAACATTAAGAACAGAACTCAGTGCGTCAAAAAGTACACAGGGTTGTGAGAGTTAGAGACAGTGACATCTGAAAAAAATGTGATCTAGTAGCATTCAAAACTTTCTGATAACAACATGAACTTTCTTTCAAGATTTCAAAAGAAACCTGCAACCTGTCCTTTTCCCACCTCCGTTCAGCTCTCCTGCACTCACATCTAAAGGCACGGGTATTATCATTTAATTATGGCTCTGAGCTGGGCTTTGGTTGCCTGCTTTTTAATGGAGCTGCATAGTCCAGAACAGTTTGAAGTTTTAGCTCCTCAGTATTGGAAGACACCAAGGGCTGTGTGGTCGCTTCATAATTAAAAACAACAGAGAACTGAACAGCAGTGGAAGATTTGAGAGCACGGCAACAACGAGCAGGAGCGCACAGTTTAGTAGATTGACAGAGAGGAACAAAATTTAATAAGACAGGCATATGGTCTGAAAACAATGCATCACCAATTTCCAAATTAAGAACAGATAAACCATGAGATAAGACAAGGTCCAATGTATGCCCATGTTCCTGAGTGGGACCATTTAAAAGACTGAATTAGATTAAGAGTCCATTAAATCTGAAAAGTCCTTCACAAAAGGCTTCTCAGCACAACAAACATGAATATTAAAATCCTAAACAATTAAAACTTGGTCATATTTTGTCATAAATTTAGCCAAGAAATTACAAAAGTCACTTATAAAATCCTTATTATACTTTGGTGGATGGTAAACCACCGCAAAGAGTAGCACATGGGAATGACCCCACTCAAAAAAGCTCAGTTCAAAGCTGGAGAAAGAAACAGCAGGAGACCACTGTTTACAATCAAAGTTGGATTTGAAGACAGTCACTAAACCTCCACCACGACCCATGAACAGCAGGGAATTAAAAAACAAGCAGTCACAAGGCAACAATTCAGAGAAGGTGCTGGTTCAGCACAGAGGAAATCCAATCTATGAGAGGTGAAGAAATCCTTTAAGATAAAAATTTTGTTCATTACAGATCTGGCATTCACAAGACCCATCCTGATGGGAGCCGGGTCCAAAACCCTAATAGCGTGGGGAGTGGATGAGAGGCTGCAAGTCCTGGGGATTTGTTCCTCGCCAATGCAGGTGTAGTGGGCAGAGGTGCAGAAGTGGAATTGCCTGATCCAAGCCAAAAACAGGTACCAGACAGAAGTCCACAGCATGTTGGGAGTGCCATGATGCAAAAAAGGCAAGGAACCGATCTATGTTGTGCCTGGAAAACTTTTGGAGATCGAGCCAAACAGGCCTTTAGTTTCACCAACTGCCCGCTACGTTTACCTCGGCATCTATGATGCTTATTCCAGTGAGATAGACCTGGAGCGTGGTAGAGGAAAGCCGGTATTCCAGATAAGAGCAGGGGAAGAGAATCTAGTCCTTTGTTTTTGAACTTCACAAGTTTTACAGCAGACAAATGAAGCTCCAGAAGTGTTTGGCGATCACAAGCCAATAGTGAGTTGACATTTTGCATGACAAACAAAAAGAGCAACAAAAACATAAACAGAAAGTGGTAGACGACATGCCACACACACTGGCGCCATCTTTTCTAAAGCAAAAGAAAAAAGAAAAAAAAAAGTTGCCGAAAAGGAAATAAATGTATAGTTACAGCAAATGTTTCATTACAAATAGACCAAGTTAAAAGCATAATCTTCTTTGCCTAACCAGGACATGATATGACTCATGATTTTATTTGAAATTATTTTGGTAACAGTCTTTCTAGCTCTTCTTCTGCTTCTTTAGGAGAACTGAAGATACTGAATTGGTCATCAGAAATAACTTTCAATTTGGCTGGAAACAAGAGGCTTTATCTGATTTTGGCTTTGCGTAAGCACTGTTCAATGCTGTAGAATCTGGTTCATTTAGCAGCTGTTGAAGGGGAAATAAGAATGTGGTTATTTTCAAATATGATCTCTTTCTGTCTTAGAATTGACATCACATTTTCTTCAACCCATAGTTTGTCAAAATGAACAATCAGGTCTCGTGGTTTTGAGCCATTCAGTCCAAATATGTGGTAAGCTGCTGAGATCTCAGTGTCTGATTCAAAGTCCTCTCCAGTTATTTTAGAAAATCGTTCCGCTATAAATTTCACTGGGTTTGGCCTTTCATGATTTTTAGGGAGACCTTTAATTCTGATGTTGTCCCTTCTACAGTATATCTATCTTCCAGCGCAGCTAGTTTATCATTGGGCACTTTTCATTCGGATTCTACAGCAGTAGCTTTTTTGTCAGCAGTGGATGCCAGTTCTTCAACTTCTTCAATACAATGTGTAAACATTTGCTTAACTTCTTCAAGCAAAACACCAAATACACTTATTTTGTTCTCAAACTTACTCATATTTTCCTGTATTTTTTCATCAGTTGGGATAAAGAGGCCAGGCTTACTCTGATAATCCACCTGAGATCAGTGGATTCTAATTTTCTGCCTCACTTCCAGTTTGGCTTCCACTTTCAGTCTCATTTGGAGCTGATACTGCAGTGTGAGGTCCCTTCCAAGTCAGTCTCTGGCAGGCTGTATTGTGAACTTGAACTTGAGCCTGGTTTAGACTGTGGTGAAGACTTATTTGCCTTCTCCTTCTGTTTCTGAGGGCTTGCTATATATTGTATGTACCTGTAATGAAGTCCTCTCTGGCTGACTTAATACAGGATACCTTGAAATGAAAATAAAAAAAGTAAAATAATACTGCTGCCAATGGAGCTCTGTCCTTGTCGTCCATGTCTCACAATGCAGGAGACCAAAATCCCTGCCTTTTACAACCAGGGGAAATTTTTTACATTTACAAGTAACCTACCCAAAATTATTACCCATTGGGCACAACAGAAACCTGCTTAAAATAGTTGAAATTTCTCTGAAATTACAGACATGGCAGCACCTGTATCAATTCACATCTTGATTCTTGCACCGTTAACTTTTAACAGAATATCATAGGGTTCTACCTACTGTCCTTCACAAACATTTCATGTGCGAAAGGCAACTGTCCTTTATGCCCATTTCAGTGCATTCCTTAATGTGCTGCTTCCTTGGAAGAAATATGCCGGGGATACCCTTGGAAGTAAGTAAGCTCCTCACATTCACTTTTCCTGCTGTCCCCGGAAAAGCATTTGATTGATAATTAGCCTTATGTGTACCATCCCTACTGATCAAAGCCAAGTTATTTAGCTCACAGGAGTCCATCACATCCTTTGACCCCTCCTTCAGAGAGTCTGACAGCCCTAGGCAATGAAGTTGCTGTGCCCATGAAGATTTGGAAATTCAGATTCTTATTAACCAACCGGCATACTTCTGAAGGCCCTAGCCAAATATCCTGCTTTTCCACATTCATAACACTTAAAATCCATGAACTGGCACATATTAGGCTTATGCTCAATTAGCAAACAACTGAACCATTTGTCCTTTATTCTTTGTCCAGCAACCAAGCTGCCGGTACTAAATAACTTTTCCAGATGAAACTGTTTAAGGCTAGCAATAGTGCACTCATGATTTTTACAAATATCCACCACCATGTTCCAGGACAACACTTTTTCATAAACATCTTTCTGCAACCAGACTCACAGCTACCTGTTAGCCAACCCACAGATTAGCTGGTCTCTCAACTGTTCTCCTAAGGTTGTGCCAAACTTACAATGTTCTGCCAGTCCCTTTAAAGTCACTATATATTGTGACAAAGACTCCATACCTTGCTGTTTTCTGCTGCGAAAAAGATACGTTTCAACCACTATATTCTGTTTTGATTCAAAATGTGCTTTTAGCATGGTGGTTAGCTATTCTAACCTCATTTCTTTTGTGGTGTGTGGCATTATGTCATCTTTCACTACCACAAAGTTCTTTGTCCCAAGTACTGCCAGGAACACCTCCTTTTTCTATTCTTCAGCAATATAATTTGCCACAAATACATTTTCAAGCCTCTCTTCAAAGTTAGAAAATAAACTCTAAGGCTGCATTAACATTAGCCATTTTCACATTGCCCCAAAATCCTAATCCTTATTGCCAGTCTGTGGTATCTCAGGTAAGTAACTTGATGCAGGACAGCTCTTACAAAAGTTAATGTCAGTCCTTAGAGAAGGCCATCTGACAATTGCTTTAATTAAAACATAATCTTCAATATATAAAAGAACAGTCTGATGCAATTATAGAACAGTCTAATGCAATCTAATTAACGCTGGAAATATATATTACCTTACATGGATATACTCTGCACTAAAGTCTACTATACAACTGAACAACACTTTTATTGCCAAAATAAAATTTCCTATCCAGCAAATATGATTAAAAAAAAAACATTCCAAATTTGTTAACCAGTTATCACACTGTAGAATTTTACATATATACAAGGCACCAGAAAACTGACAAAATCTTCCTTGAATTTATTATTAAAAAACTGGAGAGGTAGCCTATCCCAGCAAGCATAGTGCATAAGGCAGGGATGATCCATGGACAGGGGGCCAGTCCATCACAAGGTGAAAACACCCACGCATATACATACACACACTAAGGCCATTTTAATGTGAACAATCCACCCACCCTGTATTTCTTTGGATTGAGGATTGAGGAAGGAAACCACAGCACCACTAGATAAACATTAGACAAAATACATCATGTATGGTCAGTGATGTGGGATTTAAATATTTGATTTTATGATTTAAACACTGATTGAGATAATGTACTTAAATGAGTTGTTTTACCTAATAAGTTAATGTGATATTAGGGGGCTTATTGTCTTCCCTTGCCTCATCCGTATGGTAAAGATAGGAGAAGCCTGTCTTCTAATGTCATAGATAAACATTTTATGGGTAACATGACTAAAGCATGGTTCAAAAGTGGGCTTACAAATACACATTTTATAAAGTGTGTGGTGACAATGTGTTCAGCTAAAAATTCCTCTGTTACATATACAGTACACTTTCATACACATGCACAAAGGGGACAGTTTACAGGTTTAAATAGTATCATTTGTCACCCAAACCGGAGGCTGGAGCTCTAACATGATCCTGTCTCCTCTTGTTCCTCTGAAGCCCAGCTGAATACCCTGCATCTCAATTTCTGGCCAACCCTGATGACATCATTTCTGGTGCCCAGAAATTCCCCTTCCTGCCACCTCTTCCTCCTACCCACCATATTTAAAGATCATTCTCAACTTGTTAGTCAGTTCAATTGTGAACTCCGCTTCTGTAAAGGCATGGCCATCCCCAAGCCTTTTTCTGTCTGCTGCCTAATTTTGTTATCACAACACATGTAAATATACTGTTTTTTAATTACCCTTGACAATAACAGTCTATCACATTCACACAACGTTACCTTGCAGCATTTACAGAACTCTGGAAAAGACATTTCAGCTCAGTCTTATGGCTAGGACACAACACAGGAAACATCAGATACCAGTTATTAGCCTTTGAGTTCAATTAGCATACACTATGGCACCAGGGGCCATTTTTGATGGTGGGGGCATTCTTGGATCTCAATGTACAGCTATTGCTTTCCTTAAGCTTGGCATAAGGTAACCAAATAGGTCCTGTCTTTCAACAGCCTGCTTTCCTTACCAGGTTCATGGGGATTAGAAAAACATGTCTGATCAGCAGGCTGCAAACACTGCACCAGGTAAGAAATTACTGCATGTGGACATAGCTAGTCTTTAAGAAACCTGACCAGTAGAGGCAGGCTAATAACAGAGGAACACTACAAATTTTCTGAACAGGGAATGGGGCCCTGACAAGCTCAGAGACCATGGAGTAGGCTTTGCTATTAAGAATGCAATGTTGAAAATGGTGGAACCAGGCAACAATGGCATTATTCCTTGATCTCCACACCACCAAAGGCACCATCATCTTGGTCAGCACATACACCTCGCACATTATATTCAACACTGGAATCTAAAGATGGGTTCTATGAGAACCTCTCAGCTATCATCAGTAGCATCCCCAGCCTATCATAGCAACTTTAATTTCAGGATGCAGGCAACAATTCATGACCTTTGTGCCCTGAGTAGTTGTGGGCAAGATGAATGAAAATGTCCAGCGAAGGCTTGAGTTTTGCTGCTATCACAAACTGTGCATCACCAATTCCTTCTACTACACCAAGCCTTCAAGTATTGGCATTGACTGCTCTTTTCTCAAAAACACTATGGTGAAATGGACCCTGGCTGTCTGTATCTTTGCTTCAAGGATATCTGCAAGTGACACATTCTTGGGAAGAGCTCACAGCTGACTGCACTAAGTGGCAAATTGTCTTGAATCAGCATCTGAAGACAAGCAGGCCAGTAGATATAAATGTTGCAACCCCACTAGAACTGAGTTCTCAAACTGATGTGACCTCTACAATAGAATCTACCTTTATTGCAATGGTCATATCAGCCATAAATGATACTGCTGTAACACTGATAGAGCACAATATCCATGATCATTTGAGGCTGATGAAGGCCTACCATCTATTACTACTGGACTGGTTTAGGTTAATCTACAAACCTTGTCTGTGCTTTTTTGGGACTAGGTTAGAAAACAAGAGAAAATGAAAAACACACAAAGGTAATGATAATAATAATAATTCTTTCCATTTATATATCACTTTTCTCACTATGCAAAGCACAGCCACACAGGGAGGACCCTGGACATGAACCCATGATCTTTTTAGAAGATACATTGACAATGACCAGGCTCTGATTTGATCGCAAACTCCTTGAAATGTAAGTTGGCAAAGTTAACCACTATACCACCATGCCCAGGACCAGATGTAAGCTTCAAGAGGCCCTAAGTAATAAGATTTTGTAGAGGTCCTGTTTGACAAGTGGTGTCATAGGTGAAGATTGTGCAGCAGGTAAACTTGGCATAAAATGCTGCCAACAAGCATAACAAACCTGTGTGGGGGTGGGGAAAGGGTTATTCTTTAGAATTTTAAAATGTTTCAAGTCCAACAGTAAAAAAAGAAAAGAATTTTCAAATTTTGAAAGTGAGTTAGTGAGGCCTGAGGGCATAGCTTGCTTGACATATGTCTAAATCTGGCCCTAAATATTCTATGCTTAATATTGTATTAAACAAATACATAATTACATTTAACATACTGTAATATACAGTACATGATTTTAGCAAAATTGTCCTTATATTAATTAATAGGTATTGTGGAAGAATAATTTTAGGGTAACATAGCATTCATCTTAAAGAAATACCATAAAGGGTTAATAAATGTCAGAAACCTTTGCAGGCATATTAGGAAACCAGATAAAGTTCAAGCGAACAACAAAATCTACTGAAAGATGGCAAAGAAATCAGCAGATGTCTTGTGAAACAACCAGAATAGAAAGTTGTTATATGCATAGAAATGTCATGGGTGGTGGCTCAACTCAAAGGTATAAGAAGAACCAGAATATAATATAACCAAAAAAAAAAATTATAGAAGACATTTGGGTGTAAACCAATGAATCAACCAGAGTAAAATGTATGCATTCATTGACACTGTATGTCATTTCAATAGCTTATAAAATTAACCTCTATTCTTTGCTTCTCTGATCATTGTGACCATGCTGTAACAGGCTGCTTTTGAAGAATGTTCCTTCTAAGGCATTTTGCCAAGGAGTAATTAAAAGATACAATGAACAGCTTTTCTCCTGCCTGATTACTGATTTGACCTGTTAGAGGATGTTTCTTTCTTTAATAAAACGAGGGGGATCAGCTCCCCCTGCTTGCTTCGCTCACCAAGTGCCTGCCACTTCGCGGCTCTGCCACTCGCATATGGGTAACCGGATGTACAATTTAAATAGATTGTTATTTTCATGGGAATTGTTACATATGCATAATAGAACTATTTTACATTACAGCGAGTAATTAACCATAGTAAAAAATAGTAAAACATAATAAACTGAAAGAAAATTATGTTTCATTTTGCATTAGTGGATTCATTCAGTTATATGTTTTTGTTCTGTTTAGCTTTGAAATTAACACGCAAATACTTTTTATACTTACACTTTTACTGTAAAACTTTTCTTCAATATAGCATTGAATTTTGATTCTGTGTTTGAACTTACACTCACCTAAAGGATTATTAGGAACACCTGTTCAATTTCTCATTAATGCAATTATCTAATCAACCAATCACATGGCAGTTGCTTCAATGCATTTAGGGGTGTGGTCCTGGTCAAGACAATCTCCTGAACTCCAAACTGAATGTCAGAATGGGAAAGAAAGGTGATTTAAGCAATTTTGAGCGTGGCATGGTTGTTGGTGCCAGACGGGTCGGTCTGAGTATTTCACAATCTGCTTAGTTACTGGGATTTTCACGCACAACCATTTCTAGGGTTTACAAAGAATGGTGTGAAAAGGGAAAAACATCCAGTATGCGGCAGTCCTGTGGGCGAAAATGCCTTGTTGATGCTAGAGGTCAGAGGAGAATGGGCTGACTGATTCAAGCTGATAGAAGAGCAACTTTGACTGAAATAACCACTCGTTACAACCGAGGTATGCAGCAAAGCATTTGTGAAGCCACAACACGCACACCTTGAGGTGGATGGGCTACAACAGCAGAATACCCCACCGGGTACCACTCATCTCCACTACAAATAGGAAAAAAAGGCTACAATTTGCACAAGCTCACCAAAATTGGACAGTTGAAGACTGGAAAAATGTTGCCTGGTCTGATGAGTCTCGATTTCTGTTGAGACATTCAAATGGTAGAGTCAGAATTTGGCGTAAACAGAATGAGAACATGGATCCATCATGCCTTGTTACCAATGTGCAGGCTGGTGGTGGTGGTGTAATGGTGTGGGGGATGTTTTCTTGGCACACTTTAGGCCCCTTAGTGCCAATTGAGCATCGTTTAAATGCCACAGGCTACCTGAGCAGTGTTTCTGACCATGTCCATCCCTTCATGACCACCGTGTACCCATCCTCTGATGGCTACTTCCAGCAGGATAATGCACCATGTCACAAAGCTCGAATCATTTCAAATTGGTTTCTTGAACATGACAATGAGTTCACTGTACTAAAATGGCCCCTACAGTCACCAGATCTCAACCCAATAGAGCATCTTTGGGATGTGGTGGAACGGGAGCTTCGTGCCCTGGATGTGCATCCCACAAATCTCCATCAACTGCAAGATGCTATCCTATCAATATGGGCCAACATTTCTAAAGAATGCTTTCAGCACCTTGTTGAATCAATGCCACGTAGAATTAAGGCAGTTCTGAAGGCAAAAGGGGGTCAAACACCGTATTAGTATGGTGTTCCTAATAATCCTTTAGGTGAGTGTACATCATGACAACGAACTATGTCTGACTAAAGCATTCACACAAATGAGAGGTGAGATGACTGTTCGTGTGGTTGAAAATGGTTGAGAGGAGGGCGGGACTTGAAAAAATCTTTTGGCAACAATCTTGTCTCAAGATTTTCTTTTATGATAGAGAGAAGTTAAATTTCTACCATAGTATTAATTTCCTTTTAAAGATAAGGAGAAATTCAACATCATATCCACATTTTTTCTGAACCTGCTTGATCCATTACCAAGTTAAAGAGAACCTGAAATTATCCAAGGAAAAAGAAAAAAAAACCTAATGTATATATACAGCTGAATAAAGCAATCACTACCTACTGTCGTGTCACTGTGCATATTTGGCCTACTATTGCCATCTCACTCTAATTATTGCCTTTCACAGAAAGTCATGTAAGATTAGAATGGCCACATGTTGTAAAATGGGCTCTCCATTATCATTGTACCATCAGACTCTCTGAGGCCGTAAGGCAGCAGCAGTGGTTAAAGTGAAGGTCTGTCTGGAGGGAAGGATGACAAAACCGCTCGTACTGTATATAGACTAACTTTCAGACAAATTAAAATAGATTGTTGCTATTGGCAGAGCTTGACATTTACCATAGGTCAGGGGAGCCAGACAAACTTATAATAATTGCGTTTTAAAGTCAAAACTGTGCTACTAAATATTTACATTATATCCCAAGACAAATATTAAAATTGGGAGCATAGTCCATTTAAAAGGTTCAGTACATCAGCACTAGCTCCTTCAGCTGGGATGGAGAACCCATATAAAATAATTCTAATTTAATTTATTACAAAAGCCAGCTTGTAGTGGTTATTTAGTCTGTTGATGGACATAGTTCAGAAGTATCTCTGCCATAAAAGTATGCACTAAGTGGGCCCCTGAATACTAGCTTTTCTGTGAAATGTTTCACATCGCGATTTTGATTTGGCCATAAGAAATAATTTTCAGGCTTTTTCAACTACAAACTGTAAGTTGTTAAGCCATCCATATCTACACAATACTCTTGTTCATAAAACAGGAGTAGTTTAGCCCAGTATGTGTCAGAATACAAGTATCATAGGATATTAAAGGTTGCTACTCTTAAGATGTACGATGAACTTGTTAATGCCATGTTTGTAATAGTGTGCTCAGTTTTGGTCTGTTTATTTTAGGATGGACATTAAAAACACTGAGGGAAGTAAAATTAATATAAATTCTGCCTGAACTAAAATAGAAGAAGTTATAGCTTTATATTTTTAAATAAGAGAACTATAATATGAGAGAAGTGCATAAAATATGAAGTGAGTCAGCAGAACATTTTCTAGCTACTAGTTTAAATCATTTTCTTCACTAAGAACAAGGGAGTACAAACTCAAGTTAGTTGAAGGTAAGTAAACATAAATGTTAAAAAATACTTGTTCACATAGAGAATTAAAAATGCATAGAACTCATCAGTGCTTTTAAAAGTAGCATCCTCAAAATATTTTAAATCTTGACTTGAACAGTTAAGTAAACAGGAATGAAATACAATACAATGAAATATGGTATAGTAAATTGCTTGTTCTATTCAAAAGCTGTTCTTTGTTTCTTATGAATAAAGCTAATTTTGCCCAAAGCTGATACCATAAACAGGAAATGTTTTCTACACTGTGAATGCATTTTTACCAATGTAAGCCTGAGAACTGTTCATGTAAAAATATCTTGATTTGATCATGTTTCCTGTATTTCAAGATTGTGTCTGCATTTAGGGTAATACCCTGCACTTTGATTGCAATTTCCATTTTACCTTTTATAGATTATTTTAAGTGAATAAATTTCATACACTGTAAATGATTTTTATTTTCCAGGCAATGTAATTGAAAATAATTATTTTTGCTGTTATTGAGGGAATCTGAAGAAGGAGAAAACATAAATAAAGTGCAAGTACAGAAACATATATAAAACTATGAAGAAATATGCTGCATTAAAAAGTTTAATATTTTCAAAAATTATTACATCATATAGAACTAACTTTCATAAAGTTTTCACAAAATGTACCTTTTTTTAAGGAATAACCCCAGCTTACCAAAGCTACATTGTCCAAGACTCAAAACTATATTTTCCTCTTATTTTAAATTATATTTCTCAAATAATGTGTATATTTATTTATAATACAGAATAATAACACTCACCAATCTGTTAAAATTTTTTTGAAGAAAAAGTTTCTGGCTACAGATTAGACATTCTCTCTGGCAGTCACAATGTCCAGGTAAAGAGAGGCACAGAAACAACATGATCTTTAATAAAGTCTTCATATCTGATGTGACTCACTCTGTGTATGCAGAAAACGAAAAATCCCAGTCAAAACACAATGTTTACATTTCAGAGCACTTAAAAAGCTTTCATATTTCAAATGTAAAAAGAAGCTCAAAAACACAGGAATCAGTACTTCAAACAGGTTTTTGAATTTTTGCAAAAGCGATACATTCTGCTTTCAATTTTAGTGCTGCACATAGTACAATGATCTATTTTAAACTGTGAGAAAGTGATGAAGTAAAACATCTTTTGTGATTTTATCTTTACTTGCACAATCTGCATCAGTTTATTTAGTTTAAAGTCAATAATGAATCTGTAAGATGTAAAATATAAGGTCATTGGAATGCTCCAATATATCCCGACAGAAATTAAACAAATTTGCTTTAGAAGAAACATTTCTTAACTAATGGGGAAGTCCATCTCAAAGTAGGAGACCCCATGATTTCAGGGAGCCCTGTATCTACCCTCTTTCCAATCTATAATTCCTCTTCTCTCATGCATACAAAATAACTGCATACATAGTACAGTAGGATGTAATTCTGGGCTGTTTATTTGGATATGTAGGGAGGGCAGCTAAATGGCACAATAATCTTTTACTGATTTCTATCCACCACCACTTATCAATAGCCACGCTCCTGACATACAGGTTTAAATATTTTAATAAAAGGACACACAAAGCTCTTGTTTTTACTCATTAATTAAAATTAGTGGGAGAGCAGTTGAATTATTCAGACTGGAAATACTCATAATATATATATATATATATATATATATATATATATATATATATATATATATATATATATTGTGAACGCTGGCCCCGGCACAGACAGACGGACATCATATTTTGCTCCCAACACACTTTATTTGACACTCCAAACAGTCACGTGCACTCACAATAACCCCAGTGCCTTCTGCACGATTCCCCCAAGTCCAGGGCCCACAGTCCTGTGCCTTGCTTCCTGGCCGCCTCCTGTCCGCTCTCCAGCTCAGTCCTTCTGCCTCCCGACTTCCACCAATGACTGGAGGGAGGCGGCTATAAATAATGCCCCGGATGAGCCCCAGGTGCTTCCTCCATCCTTGGCCACGCCCCAGCGTGGCGGAAGTGTCGGCTGCCTTCCTGGCGCTCTCGGCGCCACACAACGTCTTCCCCGGCACTTCCTGGTGTGGCGGAAGTGTCGGGTTCCCGGGATAATCAGGCACCGGGGCGCCGCCTGGCGGTGGCCACGGGTCCCTACAGGGCTGGGCTTCAAAGCCCTGTACCTGAGGCCCCGTGCCTAACCAGGACGGACGCCCCCACTCTGTCTGGAGGAGGCACTCGCCCTCCTCCGGTCCTCCAAGGCGTCCCGGCGGGCTCCTGCCCGACCGGCAACCGCCGGGATAAACGGCATCGGGCGCCGCCTGGCGGTGACCACGGGCCCCTACAGGGAAGGGCTTCCATGCCCTCAACCCGTGGCCCCAACAGAACCAGGGCGGACGCCCCTCGCGGTCTGGAGGAGGCACAAGCCCTCCTCCGTCCTCCTGAGCGTCCCGGCGGGCTCCAGCCCGGCGGGGCCCAGTGCCCCACCGCTGCGAGGACACGTGGGTCCGAGCGACACAACCCAAAGGGCAGCACGTCCCCAGCGAGGGTCCTACTATGTCCCCAGGGTCCAACCACGGCACCCTGGGACATCTGTCTCGCACCCTCGCCCGCAAACGTCCCCTGTGGTCTGCGCGCTCTACTTCCGCTGTTCCCCAGCGGGTCACCGTAGGTCCTCCCGGCGTGGAGCACTCCCGGGCGGCCCGTTCAAGCGGGCAGGTCCCCGCCCGGCGTCGGCCTCAGCGCTCGTCGGGGCTTCGGCCTGTAAAATAAAGAAAAGAGGGCCAGAAGCACAGCGAGGACACTCATCCCGGCGCCCGTCGGTCTCCGTATCGACCGTGCTCCTGCCCCCCTCCGACAGCCCCCAACTTGCCTGCTGAAGTCCTCCGCCGCAGGTTCCATGCCCGTCCTCGTCCCGGCACCGCACTGCGGCAGGCTTCGCCTAGCCGCCCAGGGATCTCCTCTGCCCACACAGAAGGGCGGCCCTTCTCGGACAGCGCACCCAGCGCCCAGCGCCCTCTCCTATCGGAGGAACCGGCATTCACCCGCCGGTTCCTCCTTCTTTTCTTGGGCGCACTGGCGGTCTGGGTCTGAGCACAGCAAAGCTCAAATCCAGCCCGTCTGCGTCCAGGCAAGCGACAGGAGACAGTTGCAGGCTTGGGCGCAGGCGCTGGGACCCAGGGCACTCAGCAGCCCGATCCTACCACCGCCTCTGCATACTCGAGCTCCTCGCCTCGCTAGCTGTCTGCACATGGCGACTGCTGTCGGGAGGTTGCTTACTTGGAGCTGATCGTCCGTAAGCGGTCACAGCCATGTTCGGCAAACCTCCCGCTTGCTCACGGAGCGGCAACACTTACCACTCCGCCCGTGTTCTGCCTGCCTCGGTTCCAGCGCCAGCGCCCGATCCTCCGTCTCACTCGGTGTCTTTCGCGCCGCGACCGCCTTTCCGTCAGCTGCTCACACTGGCGGCGAGAACCAATAGCAGCTCCTCTAAAGGCGGCTTGGCGGGCGAAGGGACTCCTCCGGCACGCGCGAGCCGCTGGTGGAGAGAGAGAGACAGGCGTCGGTGGGCTTACCTGTCCATCAGCTCCGCGGCGCCTGCCTCCTCTGGGCCCACTCCCTCTGGCCCAATCGGGTCTCGGTTTGGCACGAGATTGGCGTTCCTAGGTCCCGCCTCCATCCAATCCTCGGCGGGCACACCAGACACACCAGCCAACCCGTGCCTGTCAGCGAGGCGGGACATCCGGCCCGCGGCCCTCTTGCCTCCCCTGCTCCGAGTGCGAGGCGTGCCTCTTAGCCAGCGTTGTGACTGCGGCGATTCCTTGAGCCGGCGGCTCGAATCCGCAGCCCTCGCCGCTGCCTCCGTCGCCGCGCTGCCGACAGCCCGTGGCCCGGCGTGCCTGCGACCCGCGGGCGCGGATCGGTTTGTCCCTCCCTGTCGAAACAAAGGTAAGTCCGACCCGAAGGGCCGATGATGCAGGGCAGGGCACTCACCTCCCGAATCCCGTCATGCCTCGGGCG
This sequence comes from Polypterus senegalus, assembly GCF_016835505.1. NCBI lineage: Eukaryota > Metazoa > Chordata > Cladistia > Polypteriformes > Polypteridae > Polypterus > Polypterus senegalus. Next base: position 185,083,711 of record NC_053156.1, on the reverse strand, counting down.
TGGCCTTCAGCGGCTGCGCCGGCCTGGCTGTCCGTCCCGACAGCGCGACTTTCGGAGCCCGCTGCGCTCCGGCGATGTCGAGTTCTCCTCCGCACTTTCGGGGAAAGCCATTCCGCTGTCGGGCGGTTTCTGGGGCGAACGCTCCCTGCCGAGTCTGCAGGCGCTCCAGCGGCCAGTGTGTAGGTCCGCTGCTGCGCCGGGCGTTCACAGAAATTGAATGTTTGAACCCAGGTCCCGCCTTGTCCCAGGCGGAGCATCCTGCCGGCTACGCCACTGTGAACGCTGGCCCCGGCACAGACAGACGGACATCATATTTTGCTCCCAACACACTTTATTTGACACTCCAAACAGTCCGCGTGCACTCCCACAATAACCCCAGTGCCTTCTGCACCGATTCCCCCAAGTCCAGGGCCCACAGTCCTGTGCCTTGCTTCCTGGCCGCCTCCTGTCCGCTCTCCAGCTCAGTCCTTCTGCCTCCCGACTTCCTGGCAATGCTGGAGGGAGGCGGCCCTAAATAATGCCCCGGATGAGCCCCAGGTGCTTCCTCCATCCTTGCCCGCCCCAGCGTGGAGTGTCGGCTGCCTTCCTGGCAGCTCTCCGAGCGCACACAACGTCTTCCCCGGCACTTCCTGGTGTGGCGGAAGTGTGGGTTCCCGGGATAATCAGGCACCGGGCGCCGCCTGGCGGTGGCCACGGGTCCCCAGGGCTGGGCTTCAAAGCCCTGTACCTGAGCCCGTGCCTAACCAGGACGGACGCCCCACTCTGTCTGGAGGAGGCACTTTCGCCCTCCTCGGTCCTCAAAGCGTCCGGCGGGCTCCTGCCCGACCGGCAACCGCCGGGGATAAACCGGCATCGGGCGCCGCCTGGCGGTGACCACGGGCCCCTACAGGGAAGGGCTTCCATGCCCTCAACCCGTGGCCCCAACAGAACCAGGGCGGGCGCCTCATGCGGTCTGGAGGCACAAGCCCTCCTCACGTCCTCCTGAAGCGTCCGGCGGGCTCCCCGGCGGGGCCTTATATATATATATATATATATATATATATATATATTATATATAATTTATCACAGTTTAATCCATCCCACACTAACAACATCACCATTTCCAAACCAGCGTTTGTGTGTCAGCTTTTATCCATCCAGATGAGAGAATTTCCAGTTACATTGTCTCAAAACACCACTCACATCTACAGTTATTCCCAGTTTCAAATAAAAACTAACAGCGTCAGATCCCTAGGGGGTTGTGGGGTAGTAAGTATCGTGATCATGACTGAGAGAATAAAAGTGAAAAAAAATTTTACTTCTACAAGTACTATACATTTACACCAGCTATTACAGATGCAAATCAAATGTATGTTTTTGTTGTATAATATTAATAATAAGGGCAGCTCACTACTCAAAACGATAAATTTTCGAGGCAGTCAGGATCAAACCGTGAGACTCTTGATTACAAGTCAGTGTAATAAGTAGAGACTTGAGGCGTGAAAAGGTTTGGGGCAGCCACCCGTTTAATTCGGTTTCCTGGCTGCAAACGTCTTGGACATCATAGTCAGTTTACACAGCAGAGTCCAAAACAGAACTGCCTGCCTAAGCAAGGCAGTGAGCTTTATAGCTCAGAGGCGGAAATGATGTCGTCCTCTGGGCGGAACTAAGTGACATCACCCTTGGGGCGGAACGGAGTGACCTCATTCTTGGGGCGGAACCGGAGGTGGTGTGTCCTTCCTGGAAATGGCGGCTCCTGGTGGGATTTCCCGGGTAAGACCTGCAGAGAACTCAGAAAGAGCGTCAGCGTACCCGCCCTGGGCAGATGTATAAACAGTATTGTCTAAGCCCTTCAGCTGCTTCCCATGCACACGTGTGTGACAAGACTCCCCTCAGCCCAGACCCGTGGGTGGGCGACCTACACCGAGGTCGTGGGCCGGGAGAGGGCATGGCGTTGGCATGAAGGGACCCCTGTCGATGAGCAGTATATTGTACTGCTGCAGGTCAAGAAACCACCTCGTGACCCAGCGGATTGACTCCTGTGAAGGCCATCCACTTTAAAGGCGCATGATCCGTCACCAGAGTGAACACGCGACCCAAGAGGTAGTTCCGCAGCTGCGTCTCCGCCCATTTGATCGCCAGAGCCTCCTTCTCCACCGCCCGCGTACCTGGTCTCCGGTCCAACAGTTTCCGGCTCAGGTACATAGCGGGGTGTTCAACACCGTCGGCGCTTTGGCTCAACCGGGCTCCCAAGCCTGTGTCCGGCGTCCGTCTGGAGGACAAAGGGAGAGAAGTTAGGGGAGATTAAGATAGGTGCTGAAGTCAGAGCCCTTTTAAGTCACTGAATGCAGCCCCGCTTTATCAGACCATACCACCGTATTAGGAGCTCTTTTCTTTGTCAAGTCGGTCAAGGCGCTCTCTCGGAGAAGCGAGGCACAAACCGGCGGTAGTACCGGCCAAACCGAGAAAGGATTGGACTTGCCGCTTGGTTTTGGGGCGGGCCAGGCCATTATGGCTTGCAACTTGGAACACTGTGGCCTCACAGTACCCGGCCCACTAGGTAGCCCAAATATTTGGCTTCCTCAACCCAGTAACATTTCTTGGGGTTGATCGAACCCGCCTCTCCAATGTCCGTAATACTGCTGTGACCTGCTGTATGTGCTCCTTCCAGGTGCTGGAATAGATGACAGCGTCATCCAGATAGGCAGCACAGAGCGAGTTATGGGGCGGAGCACTTTGTCCACCAGGCGCTGAAAAGTCGCAGGCCCGTGTAACCGAATGGAAGGACCGATACTGCCAGTGTCCGCTAGGAGTGCTAAGCGGTTTTTCCTTGCGGACTCCGTTAAAGGAACCTGCCAGTACCCTTTGTCATGTCAAGTGTAGTCAAGAATTTGGCTGGTCCCAGTCTCGAGGAGGTCGTCCACGCGAGGCATGGGATAAGCATCAAATCGGGAAACTTGGTTGAGCCGGCGGAAGTCATTGCAAAACCTCCAACTGCCGTCAGGCTTAGCAATCAAGGCGATGGGGCTGGACCAGGGACTACTACTTTCCTCGATCACTCCTAGTGCCAGCATTCGCTTGATTTCCAGTTCCACTTCTACTTTCTTTGCCTCCGAGTCTGTAGGGTCGCTCACGGACGATCACCCCGGTCAGTCACTATATGTGCGCAATCAGAGAGGTCCGACCTGGTTGTTCACTTACCACCTCTGGGACCGGCGGATAGCTGCTTGAGCTCCTGTCTCTGTCTGGGAGATAGCTGTTGCGAAATTAAGGGCACTTACTTCCGAAGAGAGCAGGGCTGTCGGAGGATGGGGATCCCTCTCCTTCCACGGTTTCAGCAGGTTTACATGATATATTACGCTCAGCTGGTGGCGATTGGGCTGTTTCACCAAATAGTCGACCAATCCCTTCCTCTCCTTAATTTCGTAGGGGCCTAGCCAATGTATGCGAGCAGTTTAGAGTGTGAAGTAGGAACCAATACCATGGCGATCCCCGGTTGGAACTCCGGAGAGTGTGCCCGCGGTCATACAGGCGGGCCTGTGCTGATTGTGCCTCCTCGATATGACTTTTTAGTATAGGTCTTATTACATCAAATCTATCGCGCAATGGGCGATATACTCCAAAATGTTAGTGGAGGGCTGTGCCTCCCCTTCCCAGCCCTCTTTTAAAATATCTAATAAGCCCGGGGCTGTCTTCCGTATAGTAATTCAAAGGGAGAGAACCCGTAGAGGCTGAGGACTTCCGGTAGGCAAAGAGGACAAGGGGAGGAGTTGGTCCCAATTCCTCCCATCCTTGCTGACTACCTTACGTAGCATTTGCTTGAGAGTTTGATTGAATCTCTCCACTAGCCCATCGGTTTGAGGATGATACACGAGGTTTTAAATGCTTTATTTTCAGTAACTTGGCAGTCTCCTTGAGCGTTTCCGAGGTGAAAGGCGTTCCTTGGTCCGTCAGGACTTCTCTAGGAATGCCCAGCGTGAAAAGACTCCTACTAGTTCCGTGCAATATTTTTAGTGGTAGCGGCGCAATGGAGCGGCTTCAGGGAATCGGGTTGCATAATCCACGAGGGCGGTATATATTTATATCCTCGGGCTGAGGGCTCCAGGGGTCCTACTATATCCACCCCAATCCTGTCAAAGGAGCGTCAATAAGGGAAGGGGAATCAGAGGAGCACGGTCCTTCCTAGGAATTTGCGCAGTTGACACTCCGGGCAGGAAATGCAAAGCGGCGAACCTCCTCATTAATCCCGGCCAAAAAGCGGAGCTTAATGCGCTCTAATGTTTTATCGGGCGAGATGGCCTCCAAGAAGGTGAGAGTGGGCTAACTTCGCAAACCTGCGCCGGTAGGTCCGCGGGACTAGCAACAACTTCGGACCTTCCCCTCATGTTCAGCAACCCGATACAATAATTCATTATCCATGACAAAGTGAGGTCCCTGTGGCATGGGCAAATGCGTCGTTGGCGTTAACGAGAACCACTGCATTCTTTATGTGCTTCAGAGTCGTCATTCCACTGTTCTCTCTTGAAAGAAGCGGTCGCTCTAAACTGAAAGTGCAACTCAGAGAGCGGGTCGGTCTGACCTCAAGGCGGAGAATCCTCCCTCGCTGCGGGCTAGTGGATGGCGTAGTAGCCAGCGGCGGTCGGGGAGTATCTTCGTCACTCTCTTGGCCTACCGCCCACTCCCTGTCGGCTGATTACGGTGTGGAAGCAGCTTGAGATGAGTCTTTATCATCTATACGAGGCCAAAAGCTTTTGGGAATGCTTTCTAAACTACAGCGGTTACTGTCAGACCAGTCCGCCCGAGGATTACGGAAGCGGAGGATCCGGGTGTACGCTTCGGTAAGCCGCCGAAGGGTTCCTCCGAGACATACGTAACACGGGCGGTATTATGCGGCGGATATCTCCGTGTATACATTTTAGACTGGTCTTTTCTTAATCCATTGTTGCGGTAGAACAAAGCGGCGAGCGACAGACCGTTACTGCGGAATCAAACAGCGCTGTTACCCTATGTCCATTAATAATAAGCTCTCCCGTATGTTTATCCGCCAGGGGATTGCTAAGGGCACACAAACAACCCGCCATTGTCCCCTACGGTCCGCCTTGTTCCCGACAGGTGCAAGCCAGGCGGCCCGGCGACTTGGAACAGGCTCTGGATTGCGTGGAAGGGACTGCTTTAGTGGACATAACTCCGGGTAGTCCACAGCAGCTGTTCTGCCCTCCCAGGTTTCACAGCCGGCCTCTGGGTTTTAGGAGCTGTAGCAGCTCGTCCATAGAATGGAATTAAGCCCCAGGCGGCTGGGCAAATTCCTGGGGTAGGTGTTGTAGCAGCAAAAACAGGCCACTTGCTGCACTATTTGTAAGGGGTCAATCAAATGGCGTAGCCACTCACCCACCTGTTGCCAGAGAGCCATAGCCTGCTCTGACAGCCCTTTACTGGGGTTAAACTCCCAGTTTATATTTCTTTACCTGCGGCCTGGGGACAACCCATCATTAACAGGGACCTTGGTCCCGATGGGCTCGGCTTTCCTGCCAGGAAAGCATACTGAGCCACTCGTGTGTTCCCCAGAAGCCAGCCCGCCTGTGGGTCCCCTCTACCTTCTCCACGAGATGGGTTGGTAGCCCGGGTTATGCTCGTGGAGCAGAGCCTGCACAGCGTCCTTCCTGACCCTCCGGCACTCCCTGCCCGAAACTTCGGCCCGGTACTCACCCACCTGGTTCCTTGAAGGTCCGTGTCCCGGGTTCTTCAGGGACACCATCCTGCCGACTACGCCACTGTAATAAGTAGGAGACCGAGTGAAAGGTTTGGGGCAGCCACCCGTTTAATCGGTTTCCTGGCTGCAAGCGTCTTTGAGGCATCATAGTCAAGTTTACACAACAGAGTCCAAAACAGAACTGCCTGCCTAAGCAAGGCAGTGAGCTTTATAGCTCAGAGGCGGAAATGATGTAGTCCTCTGGGCGGAACTGAAGTGACATCACCCTTGGGGCGGAACGGAAGTGACCTCATTCTTGGGGCGGAACGGAGGTGGTGTGTCCTTCCTGGAAATGGCGGCTCCTGGTGGGATTTCCCGGGTAAGACCTGCAGAGAACTCAGAAAGGCGTCAGCGTACCCGCCCTGGGCAGATGTATAAACAGTATTGTCTAAGCTACTTGTACCTTTTGTGAAAGTGTTTATTTGATCTTTGGACTTCAGGCTTCACACATTATAAAGTTTATGTCTACATTTTGGCATTTATTACTAAAATATGAAAAAATTTTCTGTTTTAACAATGTGGTTACATAGATTATTGTAGAAACGGAACACACATGAAATTCATGTGCTCCAAATAACAATCTATTATTTCCCTATACAGCTCTAGGTACCTGACTTCCAGATATTCAAGGCTTGAGCTGGGAGAACTTTGTGCCCATTCTGCAATGGTGGGGCGATGGAATAGCAGGCTGCTTTCTGCTTATCTTGATCAACACATTTACAAGACAAAATATGCTGACGGAGAGGTGCGAAGGGATTTAAGGTGGGCCGGGTTTCCGAGTTTTTTTTTGTAAAGTTTGGTAATTCTAGTGTTAATTGGCAATGGAAAAGGTAACAATTGACATTAAGGCGTGTATATACTTTTTGTCCTAGTGCACTGGAGCTGTTGAGGTTGCTATTATTTGTTTAAAGGCAACACTGTTTTTAAATTCACTGTTCCTGACTTTCATATTAATGCTTTATTTTACGAAGAAGCTGCTGTGTAGTGTTACATGTTACTGCCGCACACAGTATAAAAGTATTCTGTCTGTTACTGTGCTCTGTACTAGACTGGTAATGTTTAGAACACCACTTCTGTTACCATTCTTTTTCTCTTTTTCACTTTATCTACTGTTTATTATCTTTTGATCCTACTTTATAATTAATACATCATCAACTGTGAATTCTTTTTTTCTATTATATTTCTTTCAAAAACATGTGAAACATGGAGACTGGAGACTCATTACCCTTTTTTGAAGGGTGTGGAAAATAAGAACATGTTTAATGCTTTCAATTTAGGCAAATACCATTCTTTATAGTTTTTACTTTATATACATATAAGCGATAATATTTATATGTGAGAGGAAGGTATACATTTAAATCCTGACCTGGTCACTGTCTGTGTAGAGTTTAAAATTTCACCCAGCTTTTCTCCATTTAGTGTGGTTTCCTTCTACATTTTAAAGATGCAAATGTTATGTTAATTGGTGAGTCCAATTGGCCATGTGTAACTGTGCGTAGGATTGTGCATTGATGGACTGTTGTCTTGTTTAGCATTGATTCCTAGCTTGTGTTTAATGTGGCCCCGACACCATAACCATAAAATGAAATAAGTAGATTCAGAAGATTGATGGATGGTTAAACTGATGTTTATATCTGATTGAACAGTATTTGTTTATTTATTTGCGTAATCATGACAAGAAAGCCAACCATGGTTTTTAGGGAAAAAATATGAATTTCAAAAACTAATGGGACAATACAGAAACAAAATTCACTTTATTTTCACTTTGCACAAGAGAACAAGGAACTGCCAGTCTCTGTAAATCCTGTGCTCACTGCCACATAGGCTGACATAAAGATCAATTTCAAAAGGCTAAAGATAGAGCTGTAGATCAGCATGGTGTCCTGGTTATGTCCACAAAAATGATGTTCCATGTGTCTGCAGTTTTAAAATTCACCATTAAGTTTTTTTCTGCTCCTGAGAGTTGTCTTTACTTTAAAACACATTAATTCATCCATCCATTTTCCAACCTGCTGAATCCGAACACAGGGTCACGGGGGTCTGCTGGAGCCAATCCCAGCCAACAAAGGGCACAAGGCAGGAACCAATCCCGGGCAGGGTGCCAACTCACCGCAGGACACACACAAACATACCCACACACCAAAAACACATTAATTCCAGGGCATAAACTTGATAGAAATACGTTTATCAACATCTTTCACCAAATATTTTTTATTTCAGGTTTAATGAGAGTTTTTGGATAGGCCAGTGTTAGGACACATTAAAGCTCTCAGAGTAGACCTACTCCAAATTCTTCATTGTTGTAACATATCCATGAAAAAGGTAATTTACCTTGTTCTCTTTGCTGCTTCATCTCAGACAATAAAATCGCCCATGTTCATCAGATTACTTTTCTCAGACTATAGCAAATCAGCACTGTAACACCTTTAAAATTTTTACTAAGCCTAATTGATTTGGGATTTAGAATCAATCTCTGCAAATCAATTTTAGATTTTCTGATAGGAAGACCCTCATCTCTCAATGCAGAAATGTCCCTTGCTTCACTACTTGCTTCCAAATGACTGTGTGGCTAAGCAAATTTAAAATGTAAGGGTGCTAATGAACTCCATTATGGATCTAATCACTAACAGGAAACCTCTTCAGTGCCTCCACTTCCTCAAGTGTTTCCAGAAATCCAAGTATGTCACATTTTCAATACATACACAATGTAATTATGTTGATAGAAACAGATTTTTCAAGCCAAGAAGATTTATGTAATCTTTTGCCACAGGAAATTGGACAACATAACAAGAACTACAATTGGCAAGGTCCTAAGCTTTTCTTTCTGCTAAGTGATATAGAAGTATAAATGTCCAGAAGTCTAGATTGAAAACTGGCATCTTTCTTGACATCATTAGACTTTTTAATGATTGCTGACTACAGTATAATGATGCATAGACTTATAATGTATAAGTCTGTTAAATGTTTGTTAAATAATGCTGCTTGTACTCCACTAAAACATTGTCTGCTTTTGGTTGTTTATCTATGTTTGTGAGAAAGCATACCATTAACTGTCTCTTTAATATTCTTAAATCTGTATCAGAATTACAACCATTTGAGGTACAAAATTTTTGTTTTTGTTGCTCATTCCTCCAACCAGTCTTTGATTTGTTTTTTCTTGTTTCTGGAGCTATGGAAAGAAAGGCTAAACTGGGAGCACCAGACATGAAGCAAGCAATAACCCTAATAGGAATGTATGTGATTTTCAGTATTTTGAACAAAAATTGGGTACCTACTGTATATTGACTGCCATAGCAGTTTTTACGTTTTATTGTTTTACAACATTGAATCACAATGGATTGAATTTGGCTTTTTTGACACTGATGAACAGAAAATAACTCTTTAATGTCAAAGTGAAAACAGATCTCTGCAAAGTATTCTAAATTAATTGCAAAAATGAACACAAAATTAAAAAAGTAATCTCATAAGTATTCACCCTTCAATATGACATACCTAAATCATCACAAGTGCAGCCCATTGGTTTAAAAAATGATATAATCAAATAAATGAAGATCATCTGTCAGTAGTCAAAGAGCTCCAATTGATTGTAATATACAGCTGTAAATGCACCTCTGTCTGGGTAATGCAGTCTCATCTCATTATTGGGAACTGCATCTCATTATGAGGTTTATGGTGGCAGGAGGCCAAGCAGGTCAGCCCAACTCTTCCTGAGAAATTTCCAGGTATTTCCAAATCATCCAAATGATATAATCTCAAAATATGGATTTTCCCAGAGCACTTCTAGGGGAGTCCCCCCTGGGGGGAATTTTGGGGTTGTGAATCCTTATGACATGCCAAAACCACCTCATCTTGCTTCTGTCAATTCAAAAGAACCATTGACTCACTCACAGTGTCCAGCAGCCCTGTCAGGAATCTTCACTCATGAATATGTGCAACTAACCTATGAAATGACAGCAACAATCCAGACAACATTTGGATTGAAGACAGACATGCTGATACTAGAGATTTAGATGTACTTATGTCATCTTTACAAATTGAATAGGAAGCAGTGCAAAGTGTGTTGTGCTACTATTGTGTGAGAGTTACTTAAAATGCAAATTTTGCTCCTAAAAATTGTTATTTGGATGCCTCTAACTTTAATAAAGATTTCTTTACTATAGAATTTTTTTTTGCCTTGTTTTGAACTGGAGGAGGAGTTGGCTGGCCTTTGTTGCAGCAGAGAATTAGAGACCTAGTGTGCACCCCTAAGGTGGTGTGGGAGGAGACTCCAGTCCAATCAGGCAGAGACAGGAGAGTCACAGTGGCAAGGTGCCACACCAGAATTAGAAGTGTAAAACCACATTCAGGTTCTTATTGAGCTGAACGGTGTCTCTGAAGACTCTAAGGTGGTAAGGTCACCTCAAAACCAGTCCCAAAAAAGAGATAGGTTGTGATACTGGGGAATTCAGACATTAGCGGGAATGAAACTCTGGTTTAATCCAGAGACAGGGAGTCTTATACAGTGTATTGCATGCACAGATGGGAGACCTTTTTGGAAGTGGTGATTTCTTTTTTGGCAGAGCAGGGGTGGATCAATTTGTCATTGTCCATTGTGTCTCAGTCTTGTATTCCATGTATAAAAACTGAAGTGACAGACTGAAGAACAGAGCTAACAAGGTTGTCTTCTCTGGAATTCTACTTGTGCCAGGCACCAGTACAGGTAAGACTGAGGAGCTTTAAAGGCTTAACTCATGGCTCAGACCTTGGTGTAGGATAGAAGGATATAGATATATGTTGCTTTGGGACTCCTTTAGAAACAAATGTGTTGGGGAGGCATATAAACAGGTTAGTTAAGGACTGCTTAAACTTGGGATTGGGGTGGCAGAGATTTTAGGACAGGTCAGGTTTAGAACTGTGTGTGATGGAACAAACAATAGTGTAAAAATAAAAATGCCTAGTAACATCATTTCTACCCAAAATTTAGGTAAGTAAGTAGTAAAATAAGTAACATAATTAAAATAGATTGCACTAAAAGTACCAAAAAAAGAAAAAAGTTAGTTAGTAGAGGTTGTATGTACAGTAGCTGGGTATGATTATGATATTATAACAATAACAGAAACCTGTCTAAATAACAAAGAGGAGGATGAGTATAACATGCATCAGCACACATTTTTTGGATAGAAAGAACAGAAAAGTAGTGGGGTTATGTAAAGCAGAATTTAAATATGAGTCTTCTTGAGCGACACCTGAGTATGGATGTCTGGTTTCGCTTGGATAGCATAAAGGAAAGATTCCTTATATTAGGAATGTGCTATAGACCCCCCTATGCAGACAGTAATTTCAATACACGTCTATGTAATAATATTAAAAAGACAAGTGTACAGGGGCCATTATAGTCATATTTATGGTCATAGGGGACTTTCACTACTCAAATATTAACAGGGCTAATCTTGCAAAGTGCAAAAGTAAGAATTTATAGACTTAATCGGTGTGTTTTTTAACACAATATATTAATGTAAGTCTGTCTTGATTTTGTATTTTGTAATAATAAGGAAATTTAAGGAAATTAATGGTGTAGAGGTGATTGAACTACTAGGGTCAAGTGACCATAATATAATAGAATTTTCAGTGTTTTATAAAGAGCTGATGCAGGGACTAAAATCTTAAAAAAAGTTTAACTTTAGTAGAGCAATTTTTTTATTTACACATATGCCCCCTGTCCGCCTTTGTCCTTACCGAATTTAGCGTTCTGATCCGAGCAGTAAGTAGAAAATTCCACAAGCTCAATAGCCGCACCACGGATGTTAGCGTTCAGCCAGGTTTCGATGAAAAGAGAGGTGCAGCTGTTCATCCTGTGGGCTGAAATCCATAGTCTCAGCTTATTGATCTTGTTGACTATAGACTGGGTGTTTGTGACAAAGAAACATGAAGGCAGTGGCATAGTCCATCCATCCATCCTTCCTCTTCCGTTCCCAGGCAAGCCGGATGACTGAGCTTCTCACCCTATCTTTAAGGGAAAGCCCAGACACCCTGCGGAGGAAACTAATTTCAACCGCTTGTATTCGGGATCCTGTTCTTTCAGTCACTACTCATGACCATAGGTGAGGGTACGAACGTAGATCGACAGGTAAATTGAGAGCTTTGCCTTACGGCTCAGCTCCTTTTACACCACAGCAGACCGATGCAGAGCCCGCATCACTACGGACGCCGCACTGATCCACCTGTCGATCTCACGCTCCATTCTTCCCTCACTCGATAACAAGACCCTGAAATACTTGAACTCCTCCACTTGGAGCAGGATCTCGCTCCCAACCCTGAGAGGGATCTCCACCCTTTTCTGGCTGAGGACCATGGTCTCAGATTTGGAGGTGCTGAGTCCCATCCCAGCCGCTTCACACTCAGCCTGCGAACCGATCCAGATAGAGCTGAAGATCACGGCCTGATCAAGCAAACAAGACAACATCATCTGCAAAAAGCACTGACCCAATCCTGAGTTCACCAAACTGGACCCCCTCAATGCCCTGGCTGCACCTAGAAATTCTGTCCATAAAAGTTAAAACTCTCACGGAAATGGGTTTGACTTACTGCCAGCAATGTGGACCAAGCTCTGACACTGGTTGTACAGGGACCAAACAACCCTTATCAGTGGGTCCAGTACCCCATACTCCCGGAGCACCCCACCACAGGATTCCCCAAGGGATACAGTCAAACACCTTTTCCAAGTCCACAAAACACATGTAGACTGGTTGGGCAAACTCCCATGCACCCTCCAGGACCCTTCTAAGGGTGTAGAGCTGGTCCACCGTTCTGCGACCAGGACAAAAACCACACTGTTCCTCCTGAATCCGAGGTTCGACTATCTGATAGACCCTCCTCTCTAGGACCCCCAAATAGACTTTTCCAGGGAGGCTGAGGAGTGTGATCCCTCTGTAGTTGGAACACATCCTCTGGTCCCCCTTCTTAAAGAGGGGGACCACCACCCCGGTCTGCCAATCCCCGATGTCCATGCGATGTTGCAGAGGCGTGTGAACCAGTACAGCCCTACAACATCCAGAGCCTTGAGGAACTCCGGGCGTATCTCATCCATCCCCGGGGCCCTGCCACCAAGGAGTTTTTTGACCACCTCGGTGACCTCAGTCCAAGAAATGGGGGAGCCCACCTCCAAGTCCCCAGGCTCTGCTTCCTCATTGGAAGGCATGTTAGTGGGATTGAGGAGGTCTTCGAAGTACTCCCCCCACCGACCCACAATGTCCCAAGTTGAGGTCAGCAGTGCACCATTCTCACCATATACAGTGTTGACACAGAACTGCTTCCCCATCCTGAGATGCCGGATGGTGGACCAGAATCTCCTCAAAGCTGTCTGAAAGTTGTTCTCCATGGTCTCCACAAACTCCTGCCACACCTGAGTTTTTCCCTCAGCAACCACCAAAGCTGTATTCCGCTTGGCCTGCCGGTACCTATCAGCTGCCTTCAGAGTCCCACAGGACAAAAGGGTCTTGTAGGACTCCTTCAGCTCGATGGTATCCCTCACCGCCAGTGTCAACCAGTGGGTTCGGGGATTGCCACCACAACAGGCACCGACCACTTTACGACCACAGCTTCGGTCAGCTGCCTCAACAATAGAAGCACAGAACATGGTCCATCCTGACTCAATGTCCCCCCTTCCCTCGGGACGCGGTTGAAGTTCTGTCGGAGGTGGGAGTTGAAGCTACTTCTGACAGGGGACTCTGCCAGATGTTCCCAGCAGAACCTCACAACACATTTGGGCCTACCAGGCTTGACTGGCATCCTCCCCCACCATCGAATCCTACTCACCACCAGGTGGTGATCAGTTGACAGCCCCGCCCAACTCTTCACCTGAAATCCATAGTCTCAGCTTATTGATCTTGTTGACTATAGACTGGGTGTTTGCGACAAACAAAGAAGACATGGGGCCGCAGGTCCGACGACACGACCACAAAGTCGTTCATCGAACTGAGGCATAGGGTGTCCTGGTGCCAAGTGCACATATGAACACCCCTATGCTTGAACATGGTGTTCGTTATTTACAACCCAATCACACCTTTCTAGATCTCACTGTCATTGCCCACATGAGCATTGAAAATCTCCCAGCAGTACGAGGGAGTCCCCAGAAGGTATGTCCTCTAGCACCCCCTCCAGGGACTCCAAAAAAGATTGTTACTCCAAACTGCTGTTCTGTGCGTATGCACAAACAACAGTTAGGACCCGTCCACCCACCCGAAGACAGAGGGAGGCTACCCTCTTGTCCATCGGGGTAAACCCCAATGAACAGGCTCAGAGTCGGGGGGCAATAAGTATGCCCACACCCGCTCGGCACCTCTCACCGGGGGCAACTCCAGAGTGGTAGAGAGTCCAGTCCCTCTCAAGGAGATTGGTTCCAGAGTCCAAGCTGTGTGTCGAGGTAAACCCGACTATATCTAGCTGGAACCTCTCGACCTTGCACACCAGCTCAGGCTCCTTCCCCTTCAGAGAGGTGACATTCCATGTCCCAACAGCCAGTTTCTGTAGCCGAGGATCGGACCACCAAGGTCCCCTCCTTCGGCCACCACCCAACTCACACTGCACCCGACCTCCTTGGCCCCTCCCATTGGTGGTGAACCCATGGGAAGGGGGACCCATGTTGCCTCTCCGGTCTATGCCCGGCCGAGCCCCATGAGTGCGAGCCTGGCCACCAGGTGCTCCCCATCAAGCCCCACCTCCTGGCCTGACTCCAGTGGGAGGCCCCGGTGACCTGCGTCTGGGTGACGGAAAACACCGTCCAAATTTTTTGCTCTTCATAGGAGGTTATATTGAACCATTCTTTGTCTCATCCCTCACCTAGGATCAGTTTGCCTTGGGTGACCCTACCAGTGGCATAAAGCCCCAAACAACACTGCTCCTGACATCACTGGGACAGCAAACCTCTCCACCATGATAAGTTAAAGATAAGATTCAAGGAGGGGCAGTGACATAGTTATGTGATCAATTATTTTGCACTTTAGCTTTGAAATTAAATAAGATCACTTTGTCAGGACCTGTTTTTGACCTGCAAGAGTCTTTTTCTGTTGATGTTCTTTGTCTTTCAGCTGCTTCCATTAATGGTTGCCACAGAGGATCATCTGTTTCCATATTTTCCTGTATTCTTCATCTTGCTCTGTCATTCCCACCACCTGCATGTCCTCTCTCACCACATCCATAAACTTCTTCTTAGGCCTTCTTCATTTCCTGTTGCCTGGCAGCTCTACCCTTGGTATCCTTCTCCCAACATGCCTAACATCTTTCCTTTACACATGTCCAAATCAACATATATTGTTAATAAAGAACTCTTGAAGCCTTTTTATTAATGCCAATAAAAATGCTGTTAATACAGTTGCTGTTAATCCAGTTGCATATCCCTATAAAAATGGGATTTGATTTGGTCTCCTTTGAGATATGTATATACATTGCATGCTCTGTGACACAGTGCTGTAGTGCTTCGTCCTTTGGCCACATTCCCAAAGAAATGAAAGTGAGGTTCATTGGTGATTGCAACATTAGGATATTTTTCTTCCTACATTGAAACATAGACACATGGAATAAGCTATCAAGTAATGTGATCGACCGTAGGGTTTTAGGAGCCTTCAAAACTAGTCTTTGTTATTTGGAAGAGTTAAATGGATAGGACTGGTGAGTTTCTTTTGGGCTGAATGGTATGTTCTTGTCTAGATTGTTCTAATGTCTAAACTGGTAAATTGTGCTTTGCGCCCAATGCTGCCAGGATAGGCTCCAGCACTCCAGTTTTATGATATTATGCTGCTGTATAGTCTTTATGCTTTGCATTCAATATAGTATATTTATAAATGTGTCCAGTGAAATGGCACCTTGGTAAAATTAAGTGAATTTAATTGAGTTAAATAAAAATGTGTGAAGTAGCTTAATATTCTTGATACACTGACATAATTTTTATTATATGTATACTTTTCTGAGTAAGGTACAGTAATATACTTTTCTGGATAAGGTACCATAACAAGCTGTATCGAAGACAATCATATTTTTAGTAATTTCCTTCAGGTCCTTCTGGGGATCTCCTAAACACTGCCTTGAACAATTAAGGATTTAATCCTTCTAAGGGAGTCCTCAGTCTACCACTGGGTCTTCTATCAGAATAATCATCATTTGGTATATTAACTAAATAATGCCCAAACAACTCCAACTGGCTCCTAATCAGTTGTCTGTGAATGTCTTCTTGTATTCCTGAGCTTCTCACAGTATCACATTGAGTGAACCCGGCAACTCTACATCAAAACATTATTTTACCAACCCATACTAGTGCTCTCATTCTTTCAATCCATACCCATAGGTCACAACCATAAGTGAGATTGTAGATGTACAAATTAAAATATTTGTCCAAGGATTTAGTTCACACTTCATCAGGCTTGGTCCTGAGTAATATCTGTAAATCCACAACATCTCCACTGATCTGTTGGTCAGTCTCAAAATAACCCTTATACTCACTAACGAAGAAGACCCAAAGGTACTTGTCATGGAACAAATTATCAGAAGTATTCTGCACAAAGCCAGCCACATTTTTCCAGGAAGGGTGCTTGACCTCAGATTTAGAGGTGCTAATTCTTATCTTGACCCTTTCACACTCAGCTTTAAAGCATACCAAAGCAAATTATTATTGTTCAAAGTACAGCAGCATTAAACTGTTATTGCACCTGTAATGAATAGTACATTACATATTATATATTGTATTACATTGGTATATTGCACATGTTCAATTAAAAATGATCTCAGACTGAGGAGATTCAGAGTTCAGAAAGTTTATGGCAGATGAGAAAAAGCTATTTTTTAGTCTGTTTGTGCGTACACGTATTGACCTAAAGCGTCTTCCTGATGGGAGGAGCTCAAACAAAGAATTTCCAGGATGAGTTTTGTCCTTGAGAATGTTTTTGGCCCTTCTCACACAGTGACTGTTATACAAGAGTTTGAGTGATGGCAGTTCAGTCCCAATAATGGCCTCTGCTGTTTTTACGACCCGCTGCAGGGCTTCTTTAGCAGCCTTGGTGCAGCTGTTGTACCAGGCCATCATGCAGTTAGTTAAGATGCTCTCTATAGTGCATCTATAGAAATTAACCAGCAGCTTCTGGGGGAGGTCAGCTCTCCTTAGCTTACTGAGAAAATAGAGGCGTTGTTGTGCTTTGCCTATTATAGCCAAGTTGTTGTCAGCCCAGGACAGGTCCTCTGAGATTGTGACTCCTAGAAACTTAAAGCTGAAAACGCTCTCCACAGCATCTGCATTGATTGTTATCGGACAGTGATTGATTTTTTAGTGGCCCTAAAGTCCAGAATAATTTCTTTGGTCTTTCTGGTATTTAAGACCAGGTTGTTGGTGTTGCACCATGCTGTCAGATTCTGAACCTCTTCCCTATATGCAGCTTCATTGTTGTCTGTTACAAGCCCAATGACAGTTGTATCACCCGCAAATTTAACAATAATGTTTGATTGGTAGCGCTGCTGCCTCGCAGTTAGGAGATCCGGGTTCGCTTCCCGGGTTCTCCCTGCGTGGAGTTTGCATGTTCTCCCGTGTCTGCGTGGGTTTCCTCCGGGCGCTCCGGTTTCCTCCCACAATCCAAAGACATGCAGGTTAGGTGGATTGGCGATTCTAAATTGGCCCTAGTGTGTGCTTGGTGTGTGGGTGTGTTTGTGTGTGTCCTGCGGTGGGTTGGCACCCTGCCCAGGATTGGTTCCTGCCTTGTGCCCTGTGTTGGCTGGGATTGGCTCCGGCAGACCCCCGTGACCCTGTATTTGGATTCAGCGGGTTAGAAAATGGATGGATGGATGTTTGATTGGTAAATGGGTTGACAGTCTTGGGTGAAGAGTGCATAGAGAAGGGGACGTAGTACACATCCTTTTGGCACACCAGTACTCAGGGTAAGGGTGGAGGATGTGACAAAATCCAGTAACCAGTTGCATATGGACGGAGCAAGTCCTAGTGCATAGAGTTTTTTGATCAGCTGGTTAGGTATGATGGTATTAAATGCAGAGCTGTAGTCAATGAAGAGCATCCTAACATAGGTGTTGGGCTTTTCCAGGTGCGAGAGGGCAGCATGTGGAGCCACACAAATGGCCTCCTCAGTTGATCTGATTGACCGATAGGCAAACTGGTGTTTGTCTAGATCAGCTGGGATGGAGGCTTTGATTTGGGTGATTGCCAGTCGTTCAAATCGTTTGCGATGACAGGGGTGAGAGTGACTGGTCAATAGTCATTAAGACAGGTTATTCTTGGTGTTTTGGGAACAGGTACAATGGTTATGGATTTCAGGCACATGGGGACTACATCTGAGGAGAGAGACAGGTTGAATATGTGTGTAACTACCTTCGCTAATTGGTCAGCACAGGCCTGGAGCACACGTCCTTGCACATTATCAGGACCTGCTACCTTCCTTGTATTGATGTTTTCATGTATGTGTATGACCAAACGCTGTGAGCTTAAAGCTGACTGGAGGCTGGTTATTGCCCTTGTCAAACCATGCAAAGAAACATTTAAGTTCCTCAGCTAGGATGGCATTGCTGTTGTCCAGTGTGTATTGTATGTGTCATTTTTCTTTTTGTAATCCGTGATTAATTGGATGCCTTGCCTCATCCGCTGTAAGTTTGAGTTGCTGTCAAAGTCCTCCTCAATTCATTGTTTGTACATTAGTTTAGCAGACTTGATGCCCTTCTTGAGGTTAGCTCTGGCAGCTCTATAGGCTGAGGTGTCTCCTAATTTAAAGGCTTTGTCCCTTTCCCAGAGCAGCTGTTTGACTTCACTATTCATCCATGGTTTCTCATTTGGGTAGACCTTAATCCTTTTGTTGACAGTGACATTGTTCACACAGTAATTAACATATGACAGCACAGATGAAGTATATGTCTCTAAGTCTGTCTGATGAAAAAATATATTCCAGTCTGTTTGTTCAAAGCAGTCCTGGAGTTGGCAAATGGCAGCTTCAGGCCAAACTTTAACAGTCTTGCTAATTGGATTAGTACTGCTGATAAGGGATTTGTGAGCTGGAACAAGAAACAAAGAGAGATGATCAGACTGGCCCAGGTGGGGGCATGGAATGACCTTATAGGTGTCTTTTATGTTTGTATAGATGTGGTCTAAGGTGTTTTCCCCTTTGGTTTTACAATGTACATGCTGATAAAATCTGGGGAATACATCCTTAAGATTCACTTGATTAAAATCCCCAACAATGATAAAACTGCTTCAGGGTGTGAAATCTGTTGTTTACCTATAACGTCAAACAATTTTCCAAGCACTGACTTAACATTAGCCTGAGGAGGTATGTATACTGCCGCAATAATAATGACAGTATGTTCTCTCGGTAGGTAAAATGGTCGGCATCTTAGCATCAGATATTCCACGTTCGGACAGCAAAACTTGTTGATTGTAATTATATTAGTGAACCAAGCATTATTAGTATAGACACACAGTCCTCCACCTGTTTTCTTACCGGAATCGGGGGTTTGATCGGCTCGATGGAAGTTCGACTGCTGTGTCTGGTATGGTGGGATCCAGCCACATGGCAAAAGTCTCTTGTAGTTTTATGTGTGGAAATATCCAGTTGGAGCTCATCCATTTTATTTGCGAGTGATCTAATATTCACAAGAAGAACGCTAGGAAGATGGATTTTATGCAGAGCTGCCTTTAGCCTAGCTAGTAATATGCTCACTTGCCTTTTTTTTGCTTCCTCTCCCTGCGCTGTCTGCGTGCACATCTTCCAAGTGTAGGAGTCAACATAAGTCCTGGTGATCTGAGAATCTCCTGTAGTATTCATTCTGTGTTATAATAATTATCTTTGCTATTAGAGCCGATATGTAGAGGCTTTTGACGACTGTAGTGGATGCTCGCTTAGCATATTCATAAGTGCAGCTACTGCGGAAACCCTCCCTCAGCAAAAGTGCAAGAGAAACTTTTAAGTGCCGGGTCTGAGCTAAAATTAAATAAAGCCATGGACATCGCAAAATTGCACGTTATTCACGAGATACAATTTTAATGATAAGACGCAGGGTATAAAGCCTTGATGCTAAAGACCTGGCGAAGTCATGTCTTCTCTGCTGGCCTAAAAAAATATCTGAATCACAAAGTGATGTTAATTATATTTTGAGCATGAATACTTATTAAATAAATCCAAATAGTCTGTCCGCTTCCTTTCATAGCTTTTCCGATGGTTGTGCTGCTTCCAGACATGTATTTTCGTATTAAGCATTTAGCCAATCACATTTCAGCCATCATTTGTTGCCAGGTAGAGGGGCCTTCACAATCTGTTAAGCAGGCACTCTAACACAGAATAAATGTCGATTAACCTGTTGCTTCAACCAATCAGGTTTTGAGTTGGTGTCAGTAGGGCCCTCTAGCAGGCATATGGCAACCTGTCCATATTCAGACCCATTGATTGGACAGAAGCCGATATGAGGAACTCTACGAGGCCACTGAATGCACCGCAGGCGCTCTGAGCACAAGATACTCACGCACACTACGGCCAAATCCATGGCAGGATTCTGGACAATATTATTTGCCAGACACAGACCAGCTTTCAAGACCAGGAAAACCTGATGTTTGTCACGCTCCTCGACCCCCAGAAGTTTCGGAGATACAAGAAAAATTTCCCACATGCAGTCTTCTCCAGTTTAACACAAGAGCCACGGAGCGGTTTTTGATCTGTCTCGGCTAAAAACAGAACTGACTGTAATGTATGCCATGGATGATTTTGCAGGAAAATCTCCCACTGATCTCCTTGACTTCCTTTATCAGAAAAATCTGAATGAGAGCATGGGGGCAGCTGTTCACATTGGTATATTTGGCGGTGACCATTCCTGTCACGCGGACATTTTCAGCCCTAAAGTGAATTAAAACTTATGCCAGAAATACGACAGGGCAGGTTTGACTTTCAGCATTAGCTTCGATGGCGATAGAAAGGGACTTTTTGATGGAACTGAAGCTCACGGATAATCCATACAACAGAGTAATTGAACTGTTTCTGAGGAAAGAGAGGAGAATGGATTTTGTTTACAAATAATCCAAATTATTGGTGAGTAAAATGTTGCGATTTTCCTAAATAATATTGCAAGTTTATGAGATATTATTGATGTTTTTTATGTGTATTGCGGCTGTAGCTGCAGTAGAAAGGAACTTGTTCACCCCTGGTTTGTTTATTCAATATAGGCATTTATTGTGGCTACAGGAGTTATCTATCTGTGTTGCAGCGGCTCTTTATACTGTATTTCTGCATATTAAGATGGTTTTTATAACCATAAATTAGTCTTTGAGGGGCGGGTTGATTCAGACGGAGCACTACTGAAGGCAAAGGTGTGAGATCCATGGTCCGCCACTGGACCAGATGATACGTAAATTTGATGAACATTACAATCCGAAAATAAACAAAACTGTAGAGAGGTTCAGATTATACTTCTCCCAGTGCGTCTCTCTAAATCCTCCGTGCAGGAACATTATCATAAGGCTTAACAATCTTATTGTTACACCTTCTACGTGCACCGAACCATCCTTATTACGAAGTCTTCTCTGCTTTATTGCTGGCTGCTTCTTTCCATTCACCTTCCTAGTTCTTTATTTAAACAATTTTCCTTCTCACTTTTCCACTCCTTCGCTGTCTTCTCCCTTTTCGTTCAAAATACGTGCCTCCTTGCCTTTTTACAGTCAGCTCTACTTACGTCATACCTATGGTACGTTTAGCACAAGTTAATACTGGGAATGCCTGTTGAACATCTTACATTCACGAGTAGTGATTTGCGTAGTGAACACTTCGATGAATGAAACCTGTTATCATTACAACGGTTGATAAACATGGAATTTAACTTCATAACAACACGTCCTCCAAATACGAACCTGATTGAAAGAAATAATGATAATCAAATCCTTGACGAGAGCAACACTCATAACAGTGACAAAACAATTACATTACCAATCAGGTTATGTTATTTTTAAAATGTTTCCTTTTCTTTTTCATAATTTCTTTAACACACTACTTCTCCGCTGCGAAGTGCGGATATTTTGCTATCTATACTAATAAAAGGCAAAGCCCTCACTCACTGACTCACTCACTCACTCACTCACTGACTCATCACTAATTCTCCAACTTCCCGTGTGGGTGGAAGGCTGAAATTTGGCAGGTTCATTCCTTACAGCTTCCTTACAAAAGTTGGGCAGGTTTAATATCGAAATTCTACGCGTAACTGGAAGCAGTTTTTCTCCATTTACTGTAATGGAGATGAGCTTCAACGCCGTGGGCGGAGTTTCGTGTGACATCATCACGCCACCCACGTAATCACGCAGTACATAGAAAACCAGGAAGACCTCTAAAAAGCGCTGAAGAAAACATGCATTATATAATTGAGAAGGCAGCGAAACAATAAGAAGCGGCGGTGACATATACAACCATATTCATGAGTTCTGCTACTTCGGAAACAAAGCACGATGTAAACCTACACTTTAAATTAAGTTCATAGACAGGCTGCGCTGGCGTTTGTAATTTAGTGCCTGCCCATATAAGGCCGTTCGTCAGCGGCAATCCAATAGCAAACTGCCACGGGTAAATATTCACGGGTGAAGGACTGTGCTTATGGAGAGGAAGATGAGATGGTCAGGGTGGTGTTTGACACAAACTCAGCGAAACTGCGAGAGAAAGTTTTAAGTGCCAGGACTAAGGTAACATTAAATGCAGCCATGGACATAGCACGAGATGGCACCAGCACAGCTGGGAACCTTCGATGCATGTACACCGAAGCTCTCACGGAACTGACGCAGTGCACAGATAAAAGCAACAGTTCCAAAGAGCTGAACAAAAACCGAATTACACAATTGAAAAGGCAGCAAAAACTATGAAGCGTCTGATACATATAAGCATATTCATAAATCCAACTACTGCGAAACAAAGCACACGTTGGAAAAAGTCAATGTCCCGCTAAAGGAAGACAGTGTAAAATAAACCCGTGCATGCAGTGTGTCAGGTCTCAGATAAAGAAGAAGACGAGCTGTTTATTGATGCAGTAAGAAACGAATCGATGAATGAAACCTGTCATCTTTACAACGATTGACAAACACGGAATGTAACTTGAACACAACACATCCTACAAATACTAACCTGATTGAAAGAAATAATGATAATCAAATCCTTGATGACAGCAACACTCAGTAACACTCACAAAACAAATACTGTATATTGACAGTCATGTTACGTTATTTTTAAAATGTTCCCTTTTCTTTTTCTAGCTTTTTTAACACACTACTTCTCTGCTGCGATACGCGGGTATATATATATATGTATATATATATATCCCGATCTACATACTCGAATAATGGATACTTTATTCGCCATCAATGATTGTTTTGGTAAAGCCATACTCAGTGTATTCATTAGATGAACGGTAAAAAAGTAAGAGCGAGGGGTGGATGACTTATTGAGGCATGCAGGCTGTAGTCTTGCGTCAACTCTATCTGAATTGCGCGATCACATTTGAAAAATATATCTTTTCAAGTTCTATTTAGTCCATATGTGTCAAACTCAAGGGCAGCGGGCCACATCCGCCCGGCGTAATTATATCCGCCCGAGATCATTTTATATACTGTATTATTGTTATTAAAGCCCGGGTATATGAAGCGCTGGTAACACAATAAACTACAGATCCCATAATGCAGCGCTTCAGCTGCCTTGCAGAACACTTACCGTTAATCAAGTCTACCTTATGATGCTGCAAGTTATTGCGAAGCTAGCTCACACGATGCTGAAGAGAAAAGTTGATTCTGAAAATAGAGCCTTTAAAAACCGATGGGAGGCTGAGTATATGTTTACTGAACCCGTGTGTCTCATTTGTGGAGCTAATGTGGCTGTAATTACAGAATTTAATCTAAGACGGCACTATGAGACAAAACATCAGGGTAACCTGAATGCAATGCAGAAGATACAGAAAGCAGAATAATTAAATAAGAATCTGACACTTCAGCGGACGTTTTAACCCGTGCACAATCACAAAGTGATTTCAAGTGAAGCTGCTTTTATGGGAGACACAAATGCACCAGTTCACCTTGCCCCACTTTCCCTGTTGCCAAGTAATGTTAAACCAAGTCGTCACTACGGTGTTCCCAAATCGCACTTTGCTGATAAACTGAGCACACTGCGCACTGAGTTTGCACGGCGCTTTGGTGACTTTGAAGAACAAAAAAAGTCCGTCTACATGCGGCTCGAACCTTGTGCATGTTTGGTAGCACATATCTGTGTGAGAAGCTCTTCTCAGTGATAAAGACTAACAAAACAGCACACAGGAGTCGCCTCACTGATGAGCACCTGCAATCCATCCTGAGAATCTCCACAACACAGAACCTCACAGCAAACAGAAACGAACCTGTGGCCAAAAAAAGATGCCAGGCGTCCAGCTCTAAAATGACATGTGAGCAAAGACAACTGAATGATTTGATTTGTTATTGCTGAAAGGAACACATTTTATTTATATTTCCAGGTTTTGTTATGCAGCATGTTCATATTTGAATTTGTATCATTTTGACAGGATATATTTTTATGGAGAGCAAAATCTTTTGGGATATTTAAAATCTAAGTTTATTTTTATATAAAATTACATAAGAGTAAAGAAATTTGAATGTTTGTTCTTTTAACGTTTACTTTATTTCTAACTTGTATAATTTAGACAGGATATATTTTTATGGAGAGCAAAATATTATAAGTTGTTTAAGGTTTGAGTTGATTTATTCACGAATAATATTCCTGTCTGTTTTTACCATTCCTACCAAAGATATTTCTGTCGACTAAATAAAAATTCCTTCTATTTAAAATTTAAATAGAACTTGAACAAATACGATAGTTCATAATATCCACGCAGACTTGCACGTAAGAGCGGGAGTCATCCGTTTTAACAAGCAGCGTATTGCACTGATACGAAATAGCTGTGTGTGTATATATGTAGATATGTATGTAAATGTATATATATGTTTATATATGTGTGTGTGTATGTATGTATATATATATGTATTTGTGTGTGTATATGTATGTGTATATATGTAGATATATATATGTATGTATATATGTGTATATGTATAGATATGTATATATATATGTTTATGTGTGTGTGTGTAAATATATATATATATATATGACAACAACACTCATCACTCACAACAGTGACAAAACAATTACATTGACAATCATGTTACATTATTTTCAAAATGTTTCCTTTTCTTTTTCATTGCTTCTTTAACACACTACTTCTCCGCTGCGAAGTGCTGGTATTTTGCTAGTGTATGTATATATGTGTATATGTATAGATATGTATATATATATATATATGTTTATGTGTGCGTGTGTAAATATTATATATATATTTGTATATATATATATATATATATATATATATGACAACAACACTCATCACTCACAACAGTGACAAAACAATTACATTGACAATCATGTTATGTTATTTTCAAAATGTTTCCTTTTCTTTTTCATTGCTTCTTTAACACACTACTTCTCCCCTGCGAAGCGCGGGTATTTTGCTAGTATATATATATTCTGTACTGTTTTATTGTTCGTTTATTACGATTGTTATAGTTATTGTGTAGCTATTCGAGACTTACTTTACTGTTCAGGTAGCCATTTCCTTTATTTAATCCGCGGCTTGTATGCTATTTTTTGTTTGTTTACTACGATTATAGATATTTATTGATTCCCTTCTTTAGCTGACTGCCTGCTCATATAAGGCGCTCCGCTGGTTTTATGTGAAGCAGCCTTTACACAGCTTCTCTGCTGTTTTATAAACGAACAACATATAAAACCATCCTTTTTCCTTGCTTTGCCAAGGTAGCTGACTTTTTATTTAATCCACAGGTTCTCCGCTGTTTTATTGTTCGTTTATTACAATTATTTAAGTTCTCTTTATATATCACGTTGTCAGTTCAGCACTCTGGTTGTAATATGACAAAGCTGCACAAGCTCACTCTTGAGAATGCAACGTATAGTTGTCCAGGAGAAAAGCAATCTTGCCTGAAATGAATGAATGAATGGCAACCTTTTGTAGGGTCTGTCCCTTAGACTTATTACTACTCATTGTGAAGCATAGCCTTACTGGAAATTGGGTGGCATCTGAATTGAAATGGGAGATCAGAGGGTATAATGGGGATGCGAGGAATACATTGAGTGTGGAGAAACTCTAGAGACAGCATGTGTATTAACTTGTGGATTTTTCTGTGAGTATTTGGTGGCAGCGTGACGAAGTTGCTTTCGCAAGACCACGTTAGCTGTGGAGCTCAGCTCGGAGCATATTCTTTTCCCATGTAGTCAACTGTGTAATGCGCTTTTTGAACAGGTTTGATGCATGGAAGTGATCACTCGTACTGCATTCAGTTAGTTCACGTGAGCTGCTCTCTTGTGTGATGTTGCGATGTCCACGGCTTTATTTAATGTTAGCTAAGATCCGGCACTTAAAAGTTTCTTGCTACAGCAATTTTAACTCCGTTACAAAGTGATCCAAAGTCTCGTTTATAGCTCGTGTCTTCTCATTAAACTTGTTTCTCATGAATAAAGTATTCGACATTTTTCTTCAGCGCTCCTTGGGAGCTCTTCCTTCTTTTCTACGTACTGCGTTCACAGTCAGTTCATGTGATTACGTTGGAGGCGTGATGATGTGACACGCAGCTCTGCCCTCCACGGCCATCGAGTTAAAGTCCATTACAGTATATGGAGAAAAATAGGTTCCAGTTATGACCATTACGCGTATAATTTCGAAATGAAATCTGCCCAACTTTTGTAAGTAAGCTGTAAGGAATTAGCCTGCCAAATTTCAGCCTTCTACCTACATGGGAAGTTGGAGAATTACTGATGAGTGAGTGAGTGAGTGAGTGAGGGCTTTGCCTTGTATTTTTTTTTAGTATAGATATATATATATATATATATATACAGTAATCCCTCGCTATATCGCGCTTCGACTTTCGCGGCTTCACTCTATCGCGGATTTTAAATGTAAGCATATCTAAATATACATCATGGATTTTTCGCTGGTTCACGGATTTCTGGGGACAATGGGTCTTTTAATTTATGGTACATGCTTCCTCAGTTTGTTTGCCCAGTTTATTTCATACAAGGGACGCTATTGGCAGATGGCTTAGAAGCTACCCAATCAGAGCACGTATTACATATTAACTAAAACTCCTCAATGCTATAAGATATGCTTCCTGCGCGGTGCTCGATTGTTTGCTTGTCTCTGCCTCTATCTCACCCTCTCTGACATTCTCTGCGCCTGACGGAGGGGGTGTGAGCAGAGGTGCTGTTTGCCTAGTGGATATGAACGCACCTCTAAGAAATGCCGGCCGCTTTATCGCGGTGCTTCCAAAAACACACTTATTGTTTGCTTTAATCTCGCTCTCTCTCTCTGACGTTCTCTGCGCCTGATGGAGGAGATGTGAGTAGAGGGGCTGTTTGCACAGAGGCTGTTTGCTTAGAAGATACTGACGCTCCTCTAAAAAATGCCGCGGCAAACTTAAAAGCACACGTACTGATTTTTTGATTGTTTGCTTTTCTTTGCGAGCGCTCTCTCTCTGAAATTCTTTGCTCCTGAAGAGAAGAAGATATATTTGCATTCTTTTAATTGTGAGAAAGACCTGTCATCTCTGTCTTATCATGGAGCACAGTTTAAACTTTTGACTAAAATGTGTTATTTCATGTCTAGAGGGCTCTAATAATGTTAACAGTATGGGAGAGTTTCTAAGGGCTTAAAATAAATAAAAATAACCATACAAACATATGGTTTCTACTTCGCGGATTTTCATCTATCGTGGGGGTTCTGGAACGCAACCCCGCTGACGAGGAGGATTACTGTATATATATATATATATATATATATATATATATACTAGCAGAATACCAAGGCCGCGGAGAAGTAGTGTGTTAAAGAAGTTATGAAAAGAAAAGCAAACATTTTAAAAATAACGTAAGATGATTGTTAATGTAATTGTTTTGTCATTAATATGAGTGTTGTTGTCATATCTATCTATTTTTATATATATATATATATATATATATATATATATATATATATATATATAGCAAAATAGCTGCGATTGGCAGCGGAGAAGTAAAAAGAAAAGGAAACATTTTAATAATAACGTAACATGATTGACAATGTAATTGTTTTGTAATTGTCATGCGTGTTGCTGGCATATATATATACACACACACACAGACACATATATAAACATATATATACATATAAACATATATATATATATATACATATATATACACATACTGTATATATAAACACACACATATATACATACTGTATATATACACACACACATATATACATACTGTATATACAACATATACAGTGGAGGAAATAATTATTTGACCCCTCACTGATTTTGTAAGTTTGTCCAATGACAAAGAAATGAAAAGTCTCAGAACAGTATCATTTCAATGGTAGGTTTATTTCAACAGTGGCAGATTGTACATCAAAAGGAAAATCGAAAAATAACTTTAAATAAAAGATAGAAATCGATTTGCATTTCATTGAGGGAAATAAGTTTTGAACCCTCTAACAAAAAGACTTAATACTTAGTGGAAAAACCCTTGTTTGCAAGCACAGAGGTCAAACGTTTCTTGTAATTGATGACCAAGTTTGCACATTTTAGGAGGAATGTTGGTCCACTCTCTTTGCAGATCATCTCTAAATCCCTAAGGTTTCGAGGCTGTCTCTGTGCTACTCTGAGCTTGAGCTCCCTCCATCGGTTTTCTATTGGATTAAGGTCCGAGACTGACTAGGCCACTCCATGACCTTAATGTGCTTCTTCTTGAGCCACTCCTTTGTTGCCTTTGCTGTATGTTTTGGGTCATTGTCGTGCTGGAACACCCATCCACGACCCATTTTCAGTTTCCTGGCAGAGGGAAGGAGATTGTCGCTCAGGATTTCACGCATACATGGCTCCGCCCATTTTCCGTTAATGCGATTAAGTTGTCCTGTGCCCTTAGCAGAAAAACACCCCAAAGCAAAATGTTTCCACCCCCATGCTTGACGGTGGGGACGGTGTTTTGGGGTCATAGGCAGCATTTTTCTTCCTCCAAACACAGCGAGTTGAGTTAATGCCAAAGAGCTCTATTTTGGTCTCATCAGACCACAGCACCTTCTCCCAGTCACTCTCTGAATCATTCAGGTGTTCATTGGCAAACTTCAGACGGGCCTGCACATGTGCCTTCTTGAGCAGGGGACCTTGCGAGCCCTGCAGGATTTTAATCCATTGCGGTGTAATGTGTTTCCAATGGTTTTCTTGCTGACTGTGGTCCCTGCTAATTTGAGGTCATTAACTAACTCCTCCCGTGTAGTTCTAGGATTCTTTTCACCTTTCTCAGAACCATTGACACCCCACGAGGTGAGATCTTGCGTGGAGCCCCAGAGCGAGGTCGACTGATGGTCATTTTGTGCTCCTTCCATTTTCAACAATCGCACCAACAGTTGTCACCTTCTCTCCCAGCTTCTTGCTAATGGTTTTGTAGCCCATTCCAGCCTTGTGCAGGTCTACAATTTTGTCTCTGACATCCTTGGACAGCTCTTTGGTCTTTCCCATGTTGTAGAGTGTGGAGTCTGCTTGATTGATTGATTCTGTGGACAGGTGTCTTTTATACAGGTGACTAGTTAAGACAGGTGTCCTTAATGAGGGTGACTAATTGAGTAGAAGTGTCTAACCACTCTGTGGGAGCCAGAACTCTTAATGGTTGGTAGGGGTTCAAAACTTATTTCCCTCAATGAAATGCAAATCAATTTCTATCTTTTATTTAAAGTTATTTTTTCGATTTTCCTTTTGATGTGCAATCTGCCACTGTTGAAATACACCTACCATTGAAATGATACTGTTCTGAGATTTTACATTTCTTTGTCATTGGACAAACTTACAAAATCAGTGAGGGGTCAAATAATTATTTCCTCCTCTGTACATATCTACATATATACTGTATATACACATATATATATAAATCTACATATATATATCTACATATATATATTAGGGGTGGGACTCGATTAAAAAAATTAATCCAATTAATTAGAGGCTGTGTAAGAATTAATCTTGATTAATCGTATGTAATCGACACGTAAATTTGCCCCAAATCGCAAATGTTTTTTTTTTATTTAAAACGGTTTTAGTGGGCTTACAGAATCAAATAATAGACATGGACATGAATATTGTAAACTGAAGCTGTTTTAATTTCTGAAAAAAGCTTTTAAACTGCATTTGAATTCAAAACAGAAACAAAAATATCATCCCTGGTTAAAATTGGGCAGACTTAAAAATAAAGTGGTAGTTTAAGTACTTTAAGTACATTTTCAGAATAGTATTGTCTTTAAATAATAATAACCAAAATTTCACCATAAAGTGCAGTTTTTCTTCTTAAAAAAATAAGTCAGAAACATAAAAGGTAATTTGACCAGCTTACTCTTTAAACTCTGAGTAACATTAGCCAAAATTATTTTGTACATTAGGCTAAAACAGTGTGATCATTGAACATTTTGTAATTAGATGTATTTAGAATTACTAACGGTCACGGAAGTCCAATGATCCCCAGTAAGAGCCACAAAGTCCGCTTTCTGTAATGCATCTAATTTTGCTTGCTTTTCAGTGTGCACAAAACCATGCTTTTATCAAGGCTTCGCTTGGGTAGTCGAAATGATCAGTCGTAGGAACGCGCTTTATTCCGACTCTAACATTTTTGTAGCTGTGATGTGTGCATCAGTGTAATGGATGTACCAGGAAATCATGCATTGACAAAAGTTCCCGTTTGCTTGGAATTGAAAGTGTGATTAAATGCGTTATTTTTAACGCGTTATGGAGTACATGCATCGAAGCTTCTCAACTGTGCTTGTGCTAAGAAAGGGAAAATTTTAAAAATAACGTAACATGATTCTGCGTTAACCTAATATTTTTCATACGTCCCAAAACCAAGGAGATGGGAAGGTAAAATGAATCGGTAGCGCAGCACATAGTCAGTACATCCCTCTCGAATCGAACCTCGAATGTCGGCGTTAGAGGCGAAGACTCTACAATTGCGCCACCGCTTGTCTATGCTAAAGTATGTATTGTAGATCGGGCTATAGATATACATTTATATATATATACCCGTATCGCAGTGGAGAAGTAGAAGTTATGAAAAGAAAAGGGAACATTTTAAAAATAACGTAACATGATTGTCAATATACAGTAATTGTTTTGTGAGTGTTATTGAATGTTGCTGTCATCAAGGATTTGATTATCATTATTTCTTTCAATCAGGCTCGTATTTGTACGATGTGTTCAAGTTACATTCCGTGTTTGTCAATCGTTGTAAAGATAAGAGGTTTCATTCATCGATTAGTTCCTTACTGCATCAATAAACAGCTCGCTTCCTTTTTATCTGTGATGTGACAAACTGCATGCACGGGTTTTTTTTTTTTTTTTTATGCTGTCTTCCTTTAGCGGACATTGACTTTTTCCACCGTGTGCTTTGTTTCCACAGTAGCTGCATTTATGAATATGCTTATCAGACGCTTCATATTTTTTGCTGCCTTTTCAATTGTGTAATTCGGTTTTTGTTCAGCGGTCTTTGGAACTGTTGCTTTTTAACTGTGCACTGCATCAGTTCACGTGAGCCACTCAGTGTACTTGCATCGAAGGTTCCCAGCTGTGCTGGTGCCATCTCGTGCTATGTCCATAGCTTTATTTAATGTTACCTTAGTCCTGGCACTTAAAACTTTCTCTGGCAGTTTCGCTGAGTTTGTGTCAAACACCACCCTGACCATCTCATCTTCCTCTCCATAAGCACAGTCCTTCACCCGTGAATATTTACCCGTGGCAGTTTGCTATTGGATTGCCGCTGACGGATGGCCTTATATGGGCAGGCACTAAATTACAAACGCCAGCGGCAGCCTGTCTATGAACTTAATTTAAAGTGTAGGTTTACATCGTGCTTTGTTTCCGAAGTAGCAGAACTCGCTTCTTATTGTTTCGCTGCCTTCTCAATTATATAATGCATGTTTTCTTGAGCGCTTTTTTGAGGTCTTCCTGGTTTTCTATGTACTGCGTGATTACGTGGGAGGTGTGATGATGTCACACGAAACTCCGCCCCACGGCGTTGAAGCTCATCTCCATTACAGTAAATGGAGAAAAACTGCTTCCAGTTATGACCATTACGCGTAGAATTTCGATATAAAACCTGTCCAACTTTTGTAAGGAAGCTGTAAGGAATCAACCTGCCAAATTTCAGCCTTCCACCCACACGGGAAGTTGGAGAATTAGTGATGAGTGAGTGAGTGAGTGAGTGAGTGAGTGAGTGCTTTGCCTTTTATTAGTATAGATATATATATATACATATGACAGCAGCACTCATAACAGTGACAAAACAATTACATTGACAATCATATTACGTTATTTATAATGTTTCCTTTTCTTTTTCATTACTTCTTTAACACACTACTTCTCCGCTGCGAAGCACGGGTATTTTGCTAGTATAACCATAAAATTTGACATTAGTCATTTATTAATGGGTGGTTGTGTCAGGTATCTTAAATATCTTGGGATCAAGTTCCAGGTACTCCATGGGTAGAGTTTGTCCATTTTTCCCATGTTTGCATGGGCTTTATCTTTGTGCTTCACTTTCCTTTCACAGTTTATAAACATGCTAATTAGGGGGATTGGCAATGCTAAATTGGCTCTTGATGTGTCTGCATGCGTGGTTGTTTGTGTGAATTATTCATGATTTGCACCAAATACTTGTTGGCGAATGCTCCAGCTTCCTAGAGGCCATGGTCTGGATAAGTGGATAGATCTTTATTACTTTTAGAAGATAACTAGGGGAATACTGGGGGAGAAATCGCTGGAGGATTACCGACACCATTTCCTGTCTGAACACAGTCAGCTCCTATCTTTCCACTTCCTCTTCTACCTAAAGCTGCAAAAAGCTGCCAAGACATCACTAGTGATGCACCTAACCTTTCTTAGCATTTCTTTAGACTTTTCACTACCGGACACAACCTATAGTTTTTAAAACGTTTACAGTACCTGTTTACTCTCATTTGAGTCTTTCAGCTGAAGTACTTTCAAAATAAACACAATCTTAATGAAAACGTATGCTGTATTATATATTCTAAACTCCTCCAATTGGTATTTACTTGTAACTTTTGATAGTTTTGACCACAGTATTCTACCACACCCATTAGAATATACTCAGTCTGTTACGCACTGTTCTTATTTGGTTTTCTTCATACTCATAATTTTAATATATGAAATCCAGCAAAGAGATTATTCCGTCATTATTGTGTGCAGTTAGGCATGGCATCCCTTGGGGTTTGGTGCTTGGGTCAATTCTTGACTTTCTTTTTATGTTTATGTTCTTTTATATTTCTTTTGGGAGATGTTTCTGATAAACATAGTGTTAACTTTCATTTCTATGGTGTAGAAACTCAATTGCAGGTCTTAATTAAAATGGATTATTTGTCATACATTATGGCATTAATTTACTGCTTTATGCAGGTGTGTGAAAAGATTTTTTCTTTAAGGTCAGGAGAAGACTGAGCCTTTTTCATTTGTTTTGAATCAGGCCAATATAAACAATACTGATGACTCTCAATTCAAAGACATTTACATTGGCTTAGCTGAATCCACAGGAAAGCAATGTATTATTTTAGACAAAAATGTATTCTTTACCTGTTACATTTCCGTGATATATGAGACCTTCTCTTTCCCACATAAAAAACATGCATTTTTATGGCACCATTCAAAAGTGAACCCCAACCCAAAGCACTTCATAAATCCACATGGTTGCTATAATTGTTCATATACATTATTTATTTATTTTATTATTAATATTATTTACCACAGGAGCATACACTAGTTAAGGGCTTGTTTAGGGTAACACAGTGAGTTGGACATGGGCACTGAACAAGTAATATTGCAGTGTGAATTTCAATATTCTTGTGAAAAGAGCACTATCTGTAAAATAAAGGCACTTTCTTTATATGCGGAATAGGAAAAAAATCTCATCCCTATGTGTCAAGTAAAATTTACTTTTTTAATGTGTTATGATCAGGCTGCTCAAATTTCTCACTTCTCTATTAACTCAAAATATGGTAGCAAAGATCATAACAAGGATTATAAGTATAACAATATAACTCCACATCCTTACTTTATTGAAATTACATCCAATTAAGGGTAAAGATGATTTGAAAATCCTCTTTTAGAGAACTTAAAGTCTTAAATGACCTCCAGTTACCTTACATTTACTAATGCCTATGCTTTAAATCATGCAATTCAATCAAAAGACTTGGGCCTTCTAAAGA
This sequence comes from Polypterus senegalus, assembly GCF_016835505.1. Lineage (NCBI taxonomy): Eukaryota > Metazoa > Chordata > Cladistia > Polypteriformes > Polypteridae > Polypterus > Polypterus senegalus. Next base: position 185,049,654 of record NC_053156.1, on the reverse strand, counting down.
ATCCTAGGTTAAATAAAACTTCCACAAGCTTTAGGTCATCTAGTCTCTGTAATGATCTGCCTGTCAATATAAGATATGTACCATTAGTCACAACATTTAAAGCTGAATACTCATTATTTTGGCATTGCATGTAAGCATTAGACATGCTAAAAACAATGAAGATTAATAGTGTTACTAGTCACTGTAATTGACTTTTATTGAATTTTTTTTTTATCTTTCTTTGTTTGTTCCCCAGTGGTGTGTCTGGAGTTAAAATCTCACAATCTTGAATAGCATTTTAGATTGTTTTTTTTTAGCATGTTAAATTTGTTTTTATTTTATGAATTATGCTGTATGTGTAAACCTTTGTATAATGCTGGAGTTGTTATTTTGTGTGTTTGTGTGTAATTTTAGTTATACTTTGTTTGAAAATGATGATAGCCTTCTTCAATTATCAGTGTGAAGTGAGCTAAATTAAAAAAAAGCTGAGAAGAACCACATGTGGGATAGAAAACAATGTTTTAATTTCCAATAATTATAGGAAATGTGCAACATATTGCATATTTTAAAGTAGTTCAGTATATTATCTAACTAGTAATATAACAGAGGATTTATATCTTGCACAATTTAGCATTTGGGATGAATGAATAATTTGAAGGATTTTAGGCTGTAATTAAAATTATTACTAAACATACTGAGGCCTTTTGGCTAAGTCTGTTTTGGTGATTCATATCTTTATCTATCTATAAAAGAATACTATATTTAATGTTTAGAAAATGTTCATACCCTAGTTTCTTTCCTTATTAACCTTTTTTGGGCTCTTTAACAATACAGACCCAAGTAATGATTTTTATCTCTTTGATTTGCCTTTAACAGGTTTGTGCTTTTAATTCTGCAACACAGGCAGCAAATGTTCCTAGTCATCATATTTTTCCCTTATCTAAACACAGAAGCATTCTTACACACTACAACATTAATCCCATATTAATCATTTAACTCTGAAAATGCCAGCTGACAGTCCTTAGTCTTCTAACACCTGCATGATTTAGGCATGTTTTTTTTTCTTTAAAGGCCAAAGAGCAATATAATTTACATGGTAGAAATATGTTGATCACATCTGACTTTTAAATTCTTCAAGAAATTATTTTTTTGTTTATATTTTGGGGTCCTTAAGCCTTAAAACACTGCATCTTTTAATTTTTAAATCTATTACAACTACCCAGCTATTTGGTGTATTTATATTGCAAAAGGTTAAATGTCTCCAAGCAAGCATACATGAGAATATACATGATTAATTTACAAAAAAAAAAAAAAGCACACAAGGGGGATAAATAAATGAAAACACAAATACCTGTCTACCTGTCTACATGCAGAGAATCTCTGACTTATTGACTCCCTTTAACACCTCTAAGTGCCCAAAATATCAGAATACTACATACTTCTTTCTTTTGACTGTAGACTCACTGAATTCATACACAGAGGTACTTTCAACCATGTACTTGACTCACTTCCACAGTCATTCTCCTTTAGCTACAGGAGTGCCAGGTTAGAGTTACTTGTACTTTAAGAAATAAGCAATCAGCAATCTATACATTTAATAAATCTTGATACTTTTTGTGAGAGAACAGATAAAGAAAGCAAACCTTTTAATGCAATTTCAGAATGAAACTTGTTTAACTATAAACTTCAACAAGGCCTGAATACTTTCATAAAGACATATGATCTCATCGCTTACACTTCTTCTTCTTCTGTTGGGTTCTCCCGTTAGGGGTTGCCACAGTGGATCATCTTCTTCCATATCTTTCTGTCCTCTGCATCTTGCTCTGTTACACCCATCACCTGCATGTCCTCTCTCACCACATCCATAAACTTTCGCTTAGGCCTTCCTCTTTCCCTCTTCCATGGCAGCTCTATCCTTCTCCCAATATACCTAGCATCTCTCCTCTGCACATGTTCAAACCAACGCAATCTCGCCTCTCTGACTTTGTCTCCCAACCGTCCAACTTGAGCTGACCCTCTAATGTACTCATTTCTAATCCTATCCATCTTTTGTAACCAGTGCAAATCTTAGCATCTTTAACTCTGCTACCTCCAGCTCTGTCTCCTGCTTTCTGGTCAGTGCCACTGTCTCCAACCCATGTAACATAGCTGGTCTCACTACCATCCTGTAGACCTTCCCTTTCACTCTTGCTGATACCCGTCTGTCACAAATCATTCCTGACACTCTTCTTCACCCATTCCATCCTGCCTGCACTTTTTTTCACCTCTCTTCCACAATCCCCGTTACTCTGTACTATTGATCCCAAGTATTTAATCTCATCCACCTTCACCAAGTCTACTCCCTGCATCCTCACCATTCCACTGACCTCCCTCTCATTTACACACATGTATTCTGTCTTGTTCCTACTGACCTTCATTCCTCTCCTCTCTAGAACATATCTCCACATCTCCAGGGTCTCCTCAACTTCCTCCCTACTATCGCTACAGATCACAATGTCATCATCAAACATCATAGTCCACGGGGACTCCTGTCTAATCTCATCTGTCAACCTGTCCATCACCATTGCAAATAAGAAAGGGCTCAGAGCCAATCCCTGATGTAATCCCACCTCCAACTTGAATGCATTTGTCACTCCTACTGCAGACCTTAACACTGTCACACAAATCCTGTACAACTCTTACGTACTTCTCTGCCACTCCCGACTTCCTCATACAATACCACAGTTCCTCTCGAGGCACCCTGTCATATGCTTTCTCCAGGTCCACAAAGACGCAATGCAACTCCTTCTGGCCTTTTCTAAACTTCTCCATCAACATCCTCAGAGCAAAAATTGCATCTGTCGTGCACTTTCTTGGCAAGAATCCATACTGCTGCTCACTAATCATCACCTCAGTTCTTAACTTAGCTTCCACTACTCTTTCCCATAACTTCATGCTGTGGCTCATCAATTTTATTCCCCTGTAGTTACTGCAGTCCTGCACATCCCCCTTATTCTTAAATATCGGCACCAGTACACTTCTTCTCCAATCCTCAGGCATCATTTCACTTTCCAAGATTCCATTAAACAATCTGGTTAAAAACTCCACTGCCATCTCTCCTAATCACCTCCATGCTTCCACAGGAATGTCATCTGGACCAACAGCCTTTCCATTTTTCATCCTCTTCATAGCTGTCCTTACTTCCTCTTTGCTATTCCATTGCACTTCCTGATTCACTATCTCCACATCATCCAACCTCCTCCCTCTTGTTCTCTTCATTCATCAGCCTCTCAAATTACTCTTTCCATCTGCTCAACACACTCTCCTCGCTTGTGAGTACGTTTCCTTCTTTATCCTTTATCACCTGCTGCACATCTTTCCCAGCTCGGTCCCTCTGTTTAGCCAATCAGTACAGGTCCTTTTCTCCCTCCTTAGTGTCCAACCTCTCATACAACTCACCATACGCTTTTTCTTCAGCCTTCGCCCACCTCTCTCTTCACCTTGCACCTTATCTCCTTGTACTCTTGTCTATTTTCTGCATCTCTCTAACTATCCCACTTCTTCTTTGCCATCCTCTTCATCTGTATACTCTTGTAGTTCATCATTCCACCACCAGGTTTCCTTTTCCTCCTTCCTCTTTCCAGATGTCACGCCAAGCACTCTTCTTGCTGTCACCCTTACTACATCTGCTGTAGTTTCCCAGCTGTCTGGTAATTCTTCACTGCCACCCGGTGCCTGTCTCACCTCCTCCCTAAACTCAACCTTGCAGTCTTCCTTTTTCAACTTCCACCATTTGATCTTTGGCTCTGCCCTCACTCTGGAACAGTGGACTTGAGCTGTTTCTTGTTTAATTTTGACATTGAGGCATCAGTCACTGCTGGACCATACAACTTTAAAATATTCTGTAATTGAATTGATTGAATATGACCCCCTTAAAAAAGAAAAAAAAAAAGCTATTTCCGTCCATGTTTCTTTAATATATGTGCCATGTAGCCTATTTTTTATTTATTAAACTAAAATGTAATCAGTACTATTTGTACTTTTAATTAAAAAGTAAATACCTCTTTTAGAAGATGGAACAGTAGTACAATAGTTAGTACTACTGATTTCCAGATGCAGTGCCCCAGGTTTGAATCCTGTGTTAGATAACTGTCTGAATGGAACTGGCTGTTCTCCCTGTCTCTGTGGGATTTTTCTCGGGATCCTCTGGTTTTCCAATCCAAAAATGCAATATTCGATTAATCAATGATTCTAAATTGGACTTGTGATACTCTGATGCTCTGTCCATTCGTCTCGTTGGTCTCCAGCCTACTACAACCCCAAGTTATCTAATATTTTTAAAGCCTTTTAATTGAAACCTATGTTCATTCATTTTTTCATCTGTTCTGCATGTAATGGCATTGTATAGAATGTATATAACATGTGACTATAATGCTCTTAAATAGTAAGACATAAAATTGGCTTAATGCCCTGAGCAGAAAAATCTGTACAAAACCAGCAGATGTCACTTTTGTTACATCTGAATAGCACAACTGTTCAATTAAAAAAAAAAGTCATAAAGCACTGCTTGTGAAGTCAACATATCTTTGTATCAAAATACTGAAACCAGGCTTCTGATTTTCTCCTCTGTTTTTGGCTTTGCATTTTATTCTCCCACATCAAAAGCCAATAAATATTTTTTTTATTTCTAAACTTTGAAACTGCTTGTCATGTTTTTTTAAAGATGTCAGAAGCTGGACCTTGTATAAATAAACAGATTTATGAAGCTTAAAAAATAAATTTTAATTTACATTGCATCTAACAGATGAACTTGTTGTGAAAGAGAGAAAAACAGAAAGGCATAGCTAGTGTAATAATTTTAATGAATGAAAGTGGAATAGTGCCTGCAATAACCTTTCTGCATGTAACTGATTTAGTATACCATTTATACTTGTTTTTTTAACACCAGTAGCATACAAAAACATAACTTTTGACACTGATTTTTTCTCAGATACATTATTACACCTATTATGTAATTGTGTGTTTCAAACCATAGTTTTTTTAACATAAAAATTAATAATAGGTTTAAAATATGTTCAGGGTGGCATGGTGGTGCAGTGGGTAGCACTGCTTCCTCGCAGTTAGGAGACCCGGGTTTGCTTCCCAGGTCCTCCCTGCGTGGAGTTTGCATGTTCTCCCCGAGTCTGCGTGGGTTTCCTTCGGGTGCTACCTGGTTTCCTCCCACAGTCCAAAGACATGCAGGTTAGGTGCATTGGTGATTTTAAATTGTCCCTAGTGTGTGTTTGGTGTGTGGGTGTGTGTGTGTGCACACACAGCGGTGGGCTGGCGCCCTGCCCAGGGTTTGTTTCCTCCTTTGCGCCCTGTTTTGGCTGGGATTGTCTTCAGCAGACCCCCATGACCCTGTAGTTAGGATACAGTGGGTTGGATGATGGATGGATGGAAATATGTTCACTTACAATTACATCAATACAGCAGAATTACACATGAGTAATATTAATCAACATATTTTCACAGTTCAACCTAAAAAATTCAAAGCTTGTTTGAAATGTAATGTAAGGAATACCACGATAATATTCAGACAATAAGTAAGCATATTCCTCAGAAACATTGAGTACAAATGAGTAGAACTGGTATATATATACAGGCTGACTGTAAACAGCTCAGTCTTTTTATGGTTTATTATTTAACATATATGCAATATTGTACAGTTTAAATTTAGCATTATATTTTAGATAAATTTTGTTTACATATATTTGCCAGATCTACCACAAACCTACTTTATATCTGCAACATGGGAAGGCACTTACTTTTAAAAGCTCCTTTCCTAATATCTATCCAGATGTTAACAGTTTTACAAGGAGCATATTTGGAATTCATATTCAAGTTTAATATTTTTAAACATTCTGTTAAATATTGAATAATAATAGGTTTTCTGGCTTTAAATGAATTGACAACTTGATATTGTAAGATAATTAGGATGAAAATATTGCAATAATATTGACTACAGTGCAATTTTATTTTGAATTGTATAAATCATCAGAATAGAGTATTAAACAGCAATCCAGAATCTTGTTAAAGCGTTAAAATTAAAAAATTTATATATATATATATATATATATATATATATATATATATATATATATATATATATATATATATATATATATATATATAACATTTATATATTTTTATATATAAAACTGCAGTGAAAGAATTTATGTTCTTATTTGGTATTCGAATTTCTTCAGGGTGCTTAGTATAAGAGATACTTAATTCTGCAAACACATTCAACTATTTGGAAAAGAAATGATTCTCCATTTTGTTATTGAAAATTTAATATTTGGGCATGTCTTTACTTTACTACTACTTTAAACAAATTTCTTTAATGTTAAACTAAGAAAACATGGCAGGAATAATAGCAATATTTAACAATATAAATAAAAACTATTAAGAATAAATTTATATAAATTGAGTTTCTGTGTTTTATTAGATAAATGTAAATGAAAAAACAGCATTGTTTTATAAGTACTTAAGTTAGAAAGGCAGAATTCCATTTTTGATTGAAAAATCTTTTAACATTTTTGTATTCTTCTGCTTTATAGTAATATATTCATACAAACTATTCTAAAAATGAAAATATATTAAAACAGAAACCTTCAAAAGACCAGAAGAACTCATAACAAGTAAACTAAGATTTTTGTATTTTCTTTAGTAAGTATATTATGTTTAGTTACTTATTACTACTTGAAACAAAACATAGTAAACCCAGCTTTAGTTATTGACAATTACCATTTTTGACTACATATTTAAAAAAAAAACATTACAAAACAACATTTTTGGAAATGACACTGGACTATCATTAAAAACCTGCTTAAAATTCTAAATCAGGAGAATATGCAAATTTAAAGATGCACTCTGTAGGCTTCATTTCCCTAAGAAAAAACCCTGGTAGGAATATTGTTTTTTGATGAGCTGATAAATGATACCATTCAAATTAAAACAAAAAAGATCCCGTTTTCTTCTACTTAAAACTAATTTGCCTATTCTGCTGTTGCCTGTAAAAACTGAAAAATAATTTCTTCAAATCTTACCTGAATGCAGGAACAATTTCAGAATGCTAAAGCTGAAAGTGTTTTGCTCTTCTTGTCTTGTCAGTTATAGTGATCAGTGGCCCTGGAGTGCTGCTCTATATATGCTCAAATTGCACATCATTCTTTGTCCTGCCCCTTTTCCATTTCCCAACACATTTATTTATCTACTTCCATAAAACATGGTAAGTTCCGGTATCTACAGTTATTCAATGTGAAGCATGTGAGCAACATTTATTAACACTTTTGTGGCTGAAATAACCCTAAACCATATAATGCAACTTCAAATTAAATTTATTATATACTATATTGTTACTGTTGTTCTCAGCATCATAAATGGAAAAATCAATTCTGTTTTGTTTCTGCCTACAACTCAACATATTAACAGACTGCTCCATATATCCCATCTGTCGGTACTGCATTGCAATTTTAAAACTCTTGCACAGATAAAGATTTGCCTTTTGTAATTTTTCATTGTCATTTCCCCAAAATTAAAACAATGATCAATATATACTGGTTAGGACAACTACACTATCTGTAATATAAAATATTTAAATTTTTTATAGGTAATCATAATATTTATGCAAATATCTACGTATTGTGAAACCCACCTCATCTGGATCAAACTAACTGAAGGTTACTATCTCTCCTAACATATACTAATACAAATATTTGGGATTTATAGTTAGAGGAATTTTTTAAGTATGTTTAATGTAAAATGCATTTTTATCTTTATTAAAAATTTTTGAAGAATGACTATTATTCATCTTCATCCTTCAGAGAGTGATCTAAGAGCAAAGGGGTTGGACAAGAAATCTACAAGTACAAGCTGGTTCATTTCCCACCAATAATTCATCAAATGAACCAAAGCAAGTCAATTAACCAGTGGTGCTCAACCCATAAACAGGTCATAATTGTAAATTATGTCTAGCTTTAAATGAGCTTATTGGCTTGAATAAAATATAAAAAATATTGCCAAAGAATGACAAAATCTATTTTTTGATGTTGACAACATTGTTTTCTTATCAGAATGTTTAAAATAATTTATAAAGAGTTTGCTCTTGGAAATTTAATTAAATAAAAACATGATGGAACCTATAACCAATATGTTAAATATTGGCACATACACTCACTGATCAAATTATTAAAATTACCTGCACTTCTGCTTATCCAGGCAATTGTATTAGTACAATGCATAAAATCATGCAGACACAGGTTAGCAGCCTTGGTTAATGTTCACATCAAAAACTAGAATGGGAAAAAATGTGATCTTGGTGATTTCAACCGTGAAATGATTGTTAGTGTTGTTTGAGTATTCTCGCAACTTCTGATCTCTTGGCATTTTTATGCACAACACTCAGAATATTTACTCAGAATGTTATAAAAAATAAAAACAAAACATCCAATGAGCAGCAGTTTTGCACACATAAATGCCTTCTTTTTGAGTGAGGAAAGTGGCCAGACTGCTTTGAGCATCTAAGAATGCACAACTCGTCGAACCATAAGGTGAATGGCCTACAACAGAAGTGCTGTCAGCCAAGTACCGTGCCGCACTGAAGGGGGCGCATGTGAGTCCAACAGGTGCTTGTTGCTGCTGTTCTTCTACTCAGAGGCACCAATAAGCTTGCGATATCAGAAAGTCATGTGCACAGTAGCGGTCCATTTATTTTTATTTTTTGTTCCGACTGACTGTCAAAATGGAAGATTAGGACTTTTAAAACTAAAGAAAAATAAGGAGGACTGATACAAGAAAGTGATGGAGTTTTTCAGGGAGAAGGATAGGAGCATGGACATCATTTACAAATACAGTAATCCCTCGCTATATCACGCTTCGACTTTCGTGGCTTCACTCTATCGCGGATTTTATATGAAAGCATAACTAAATATACAACTCAGATTTTTCGCTGCTTCGCGGGTTCTGCCGACAATGTGTCTTTTTACTTCCTGTACGTGCTTCCTCAGTTGGTTTGCCCAGTTGATTTCATAAACGGGATGCTATTGGCGGATGACTGAGAAGCTAACCAATCAGAGCACGCAGTTAAGTTCTCCTGACTGAGAAGCTAACCAATCAGAGCATGCAGTTAAGTTCCTGCCTGCTGAATGCAGTGTTAACCAGGAAGTCTCGTCTCGCTCATTCAGCATCAACGTGTTTCACTGTGTAAAGAGTTGTGCTCTTTTGTGTTTATCTTTGTGCATAGTCAAGTCCTTCATTATGGCTCCAAAACGATCTGCTACTGCTTCAAGGGCCGTGCCCAAGTGCAAACGGAAGATGTTAACGATTGCCGAAAAGGTAAACGTTTTGGATTTGTTGAAGGCTACGATTCTTTTTATTTAAAAAGTAGGAAAGGAATATAAGATCTATGGCTGCAGTGTCCTTTTAACCAGGGTGCAAAACGAGTTGTAAGTGGATGTAATAAGGCAGTAGTCTGGATGAAATCTGCTTTAGTGATTTGGATTGAAGACTGCCAGAAGAACAACAACTGCAGTGCTACACAATTGCCTGAAGTGGCTCCTTTGGAAGAACTGTAATGCTCTCCTTTGTTGTGCAGTAAAATTTAACTCATTGTTATCGGGCAAGTCATCGTGTCATTGTTGGTGAGTAACCATAATTAATTTTCTACTTACAGTACTTAGTACATGTACGTACGTTTAGTGTCACTTTACACACATTTACTGTATACTATTTTTCTTGCATTTAACATATTTATTGCCGGTGACTTGTCTATCGTAATGGCTGTAACATATGTGATATCGGGGACACTCAATATCTTTAAAATAATATTTAGATTTTACTGTATATAAACAGTGTGTTTATATACATAATTTCAATGAATCTTACCTAATATCTAAGAGAATACAAAGGGATTATGCTGTATAACTCTGCAGGGAATATTTATAAACAGTGTGGGAGAGTTTATAAGGGCTTAAAATATATAAAAATAACCATACAAACATATGGTTTCTACTTCGTGGATTTTCACCTATCGCGGGGGAGTCTGGAACGCAACCCCCGCGATCGAGGAGGGATTACTGTAAAGGTAAGACCATAAATAGATGTTAATTTTTAATTTTGTTTTTTTTGTACACCACTCTATACTTTCGTTTGTATTGAATGAGTATAAATTGTGAAGTTGCAATGGCAAATTTAGAACACATGGAGCGTGCAGAGTAAATACACTTTTTCCTCTCTCTCTTGCTGCTATAAAGGTAACGTTATTTCTTAGCCAAATATGCACCTTTCATGTGTGTAAAGAATGCTGATGAGATATGAAACATAACCAGTAGTCAATGTGCATGCTGGCAGACAACTCTGAAGGAGTCAGTACTTCACCAGCCATGAACTTCACTGCATGTCACTGATTGATAGTATAAAGCTGCTGGGAAGGTTTTCTAAACACTCTTTGGGGTCATTGATAACAATCAGTCATTGCTTGAATGCCACAGCATATTAGAGTATTGCTGCTGACCATATGCATCCCTTCATGGACACAATTTAACCATCTTGTAATACCAGGCTACTCAACATGTGGCCTGCGAGCCACATGCGGTCCCCTAAAATATTTTCAGGTAGTAAGAGATGCAATCTGCTTATGATTCCAAGGATTAATAAAATGACAGTGTGTTTTTGAGCTTTTAGTTACAGTCCCTAAACTTTCGAATGCTCTGCCTGCTACTATAAGAGGTGCCCCTTCGGTCTCAACTTTCAAATCCCGGGTGAACACTCACTTCTTTAGTTTAGCATATCCTGAAGTATCCTGACTGGTGCAACTGCCCTACTGCCAAGATGTTTCGCCTGCCTAAAGTCCATCTCTGATGGAGGATTGCAGGAATCATTGGGTAGAGGGGTCCTTTTATCAGATTGGCTGGCCCAGCACTGACTCAGCTATGGAATGGCCAATAGGGGGAAGCAGCTTGATTGCCAAGGTCTTCAGGACTTTGAATAAATCCAAATCATATTACTGTATACAATATCCTCTACTGTTGAATTCTGCTCTGTACTTGAAATATTTCTATTGCGCTATTATATTGTATTGATGATTACTTCTGTTCTGTTCTGTATATTGTTTACCCACTTTTATTGCCATCCACTGCACACCCAAACTATCTGGAAAGGGATCTCTCTTTGAAATACCTTTCCCAAAGGTTTCTTCCATTTTTTTCCTTACAAGAGTTTTTTTGGGAGTTTTTCTTTGTCTTCTTAGAGAGTCAAGGCTTGGAGGCTGTCAAAAGGCAGGGCCTATTAAAGTCCATTGCAGCAGTTCTTGTGTGATTTTGGGCTATACAAAAATAAATTGTATTGTATTGTACTGTAATCAAGTCAAGGAATATTTTTTAAAACTGCTCAAAACAAGCATATTCATTTTTCTCTCAAAAGGGTGTGCACTAGTGTTTTACGAGTCTTTTCCATTAACATGATGTTATTTTCCTTGACAAAAAGTTTAGAGAGCTGCTGGAGAAAACAACAAGAAAATGTCAAAATGCATAATTTTAAACGAACATCAAACATTTAACAAAGCATGGAAAGAAGACTTCACATTCACTGAAGTAAACAGTAAACCTCTGTGTCTGTTTTGTCAGAGAAGTACAGCGGTACCAAAATATGCAAATATCCAGAATTACTATGAAAGTTGGCCTGGTGACTTTAGAAAAGTATATGCACCTCAGAACAATTTTTAAGAAAGGATAAAATCTGCTCACTTCTAGACAGCCTACATGGCCAGCAAAATTTACTGTGATGCAAAATAAGACAGAGTAATTTCATCCATCCATCCATCCATTTTCCAACCTGCTGAATCCGAACACAGGGTCACGGGTGTCTGCTGGAGCCAATCCCAGCCAACACAGGGCACAAGGCAGGAACCAATCCCAGGCAGGGTGCCAACCCACCGCAGGACACACACAAACACATCCACACACCAAGCACACACTAGGGCCAGTTTAGAATCACCAATCCACCTAACCTGCATGTCTTTGGACTGTGGGAGGAAACCGGAGCACCTGGAGGAAACCCACGCAGACACAGGGAGAACATGCAAAAAGGGAGGACCCAGACTAATTTCATCACAGAAATAGCGTCGGACGTTTTAAAGAGCCATAGACCTTTTACAGAGCCTACCTAGTATAAATGTAGTTAACCCAATAATTTGTTCCTTGAGTGCATTTGCTAATGAGATTTAGATCAAACTGAAGAGTGACAGCATGGGATCCTCAAGGCAACTCTCAGAAGATCTGAAAACAAAGATTGTTCAGTATCATGGTTTTTAGGGCAAGGCTACAAAAAGCTATCTCAGAGGTTTAATGGTTTTAATGTAATCAGGAAATGGACGGCCACAGGCACAGTTGCTGTTAAACCCAGATCTGGCAGGTCAAGAAAAATACAGGAGCAGCATATGCACAGGATTGTGAGAATGGTTACAGACAACCCACAGATCACCTTCAAAGACCTGCAAGAACATCTTGCTGCAGATGGTGTATTCAGTGCAGTTTGCACAAAGAACATCTGTATGGCAGGGTGATGAGAAAGAAGCCCTTTCTGCACTCATGCCACAAACAGAATTGCTTGTTGTATGGAAATGCTCATTTAGACAAACCAGATTCATTTTGGAACAAAGTGCTTTGGACTAATGAGACATTAATGGAGTTATTTGGTCATAACAAAAAGCGCTTTGCATGGTGGAAGAAGAGCACCACATTCCAAGAAAAACACTTGCTACCTACTGTCAAATTTGGTGGGGGTTCCATCATGCTGTGGGGCCCTTGTTAAAGTCAAGGGTCGGATGAATTCAACCCAATATCAACAAATTCTTCAGGATAATGTTCAAGCACCAGTCACAAAGTTGAAGTTACGCAGGGTTTGGATATTCCAACAAGACAATGACCCAAAACACAGTTCAACATCTACAAAGGCATTTACCCAGAGGGAGAAGTACAATGTTCCGAAATAGCCACCACAGTCCCCTGACTTGAATATCATCGAAACTCTATGGCATCATTTGAAGCAGGTTGTCCATGCTCAGCAGCCATCAAATTTAATTGAACTGGAGAGATTTTGTATGGAAGAATGGCCAAAAATACCTCCATCCAGAATCCAGATACTCATTAAAGGCTATTGGAGGTGTCTAAAGGCTGTTATATTTGCAAAAGGAGGCTCAACTAAACATTGCTGTAATATCTCTGTTGGGGTGTCCACATTTATGAACCTGTCTAATTTTGTTATGATGCATATTGCATATTTTCTGTTAATCCAGTAAACCTAATGCCACTGCTGAAATACTACTGTTTCCATAAGGCAACTCATATATTAAAAGGAAGTTGCTACTTTGAAAGCTCAGCCAATGATAAATAAGAATCCAAAAAATTAACAGGAGTTTCCAAACTTTTTCATATGACTGTATCTATCTATCTATTGTGATACACGTGAGCATGGGAGGCAGCTAAAAGGTCTGAATATGGATAGTTCCACACCAGACTAGGGGGTGGCGAGGTGCACTGCCTTTCTCTCTTGATCCTCTGCAGACCATTCACGGGAAATCCCATATGGTTCTGGCGGCCATGAAGACTTCACTTCCGGTTCATTCGTCTAGGATGACGTCACTTCTGGTCCCGGCTTTTAAAGACGCCACCTTTTCATCTCTGAATCAGTTTTGTTTTGGATTCTGACCTAAAAACAACTCAGCAAATTTACCGATTTGCAGCCAGGGCACAATACATGGGCGGCTGCCCCAAACTTTTGATGTCTCCTGTTCATTCTTGTGACATAGGCGTAGTCGGCAGGATGGAACAATTCCAGAAGAAACAGGGACAGGACTTGAAGTGTTTTTTTTTTTTTTTTTTTTTTTTTATTTTTATTAATTTTATGACAATCCATACAAAGCAATCAAGTTTTACAAAAAGAAAATTAGTTAAGAACAGATCGATCCCCACCCTGAGAGAGAGAGCAAGCCAAACGTGTAAAATTTAAGGCTTGTAAAATACCTAAATTAAAAATTTCTCTGTGCTTTATGAACTTATTTTAAAATATTACTGATTAGATCCTGCCATGTTTTGAAAAAGGTCTGTACAGATCCTCTAACTGAGTATTTGATTTTTTCCAATTTCAAATAATATAACACATCAGTTTCCCACTGACTTAAAAGAGGAGAGTTTGGGTTCTTCCAGTTTATCAGAATAAGTCTGCGTGCCAACAGTGTAGTGAATGCAATCACAATTTGTTTGTCTTTCTCCACTTTAAGACCCTCTGGAAGAACCCCAAACACAGCTGTTAATGGGTTAGGAGGGATTGTGAGTCCAAGGCTGTCTGAGAGGTAATTAAAAATTTTTGTCCAGAATAATGTTAATTTGGTGCAGGCCCAGAACATGTGACCAGTGAGGCTGGGACTTGGTTGCAACGTTCGCAGGTTGGATCATGCCCTGGAAACATTTTGGAGAGTTTTAGTCGAGACAGATGTGCTCGATATATAATTTTGAGTTGTATAATTGTATGCTTTGCATATGGAGCTTGAGTGAATTCTCTGCATTGCTACTTTCCACTCCTTTTCTGATATATTAATTGAGAGATCTTTTCCCAGTGTCCTCTTGGATCTTTGAAAGGAAGGGATTGTAAAATGATTTTATATATTGTAGAGATGGAGTCTAACTCCTTGAAATTGAGCAATAATTTTTCCAGCATGGATGAGGGTGCAAGATGAGGAAAATCTGGAAGGTTCTGTTTAACAAAGTTCCTGATTTGAAGATAGTGAAAGAAATGTGTAGCTGGAATGTTAAATTTGGAATGTAATTGTTCATAGGATGCAAAGACGTTGTCTATATAAAGATCTCTAAGCAAGTTAATTCCAAATTTTTCCAGATATTAAAACTGCATATGTTTGTGAAGGTTGAAAGAGGTGGTTCTCTTGCAGAGGTGCCACAGATAGAAGCTTCTCCGTCTTAAAATGCTTTCTACATTGGTTCCAGATTCTAAGTGAGTGGAGCACAATTGGGTTATTAGTGTATTGCCGATAACGTGTGTTTATTGGAGCACAGAGCAAGGAATACAAAGAAGTACTGCAGGATTTTACTTCTATTGCGGTCCATGCCTGTGTATGTTCTTCTATTTGTGTCCAGGTTCTTATCGCCTGTATATTTGCTGCCCAGTAATAAAACTGGAAGTTAGGTAGAGCCATGCCACCTTCTGCCTTTTGTCTTTGTAGGGTCGCTCTTTTGATGCGTGGATGTTTTGAATTCCAAATAAATGAGGTTATTGTTGAATCTAATTGCTTAAAGAATGATTTATTAATGTATATTGGATGTTTTGAAATAAAAAGGAGCTTAGGAAGAATATTCATCTTAACAGTGTTAATTCTTCCAGCTAGTGTGAGATGAAGGGTTGACCATCTATGCAAGTCTTGTTTAATTTTTTCCATGCAGACGCGAAATTTTGTTGATAAAGAGCTTTATGTTTACTTGTGATGTTTACCCCGAGGTATTTAAACTGTTCTGCAATGATAAAAGGTAGGGTGTCTAATCTAATATTATATGCTTGAGAATTCACTGGAAAGAGTACACTTTTATTCAGATTAATTCTGAGACCAGAGATCTTTTGAAATTCTGTGAGTGCTGCTAAGACTGCAGGCACAGAATTTTCTGGGTCCGATATATACAGTACCATGTCATCTGCATATAATGAGATTTTCTGTTCCAGTCCTTCTCTGCTAATCCCCTTTATCTGATCAGTATTTCGACAATGTATTGCCAGTGGTTCAATGGCAATGCAAACAGCAGTGGTGACAAGGGCATCCTTGTCTTGTGCCACGTTCTAGTTTAAAGTAGTCTGAGCAAATGTTATTGATGCAAACTGAAGCTTCTGGGTTAGTATACAGTAATTTAATCCATGCACAAATGTTCGGGCCAAACCCAAACTTCTCCAATGTAGTAAGAAGGTATTTCCATTCAATCATGTCGAATGCTTTTTCTGCATCCAATGATAATAATATTTCTGGGGTGTTTGATTTAGTTGGTGAGTATATTACATTAAACAGGCGTCGAAGATTTGAAGATAAGTGTCGGCCCCTAATAAATCCAGTTTGGTCTTGTGATATTACGAGGGAGCACTTTCTCCATCCTTCTAGCTATGATTTTAGAGAGTATTTTAACGTCGTTATTCAGAAGTGAAATTGGTCTGTATGATGCACATTGTAATAAGTCCTTATTTTGTTTTGGAAAGACAGTGATTAGTGCTTGGCGAAAGGTTTGTGGAAGAGATTGGTTATCTCTGGCTTCTGTACATGTTGCTAATAGGAGGGAGCTAGCTGAGCGGAGAATTTCTTGTAAAACTCTGCAGTGTAGCCATCAGGGCCTGCTGCTTTTCCACCTTGGATTGACTTCATAGCATCTAGTAGTTCTGATAATGCCAGAGGTTTATCAAGTTCCTCCACACTAAAGCGTCAATTTGTGGTATCTGTAATGTATCCAGAAATGCATTAGATTGTATATTGTCTTCTTTAAACTCAGTAGTATATAGGGATTTATAGTAGTCTCTGAAAGTGTGCATTATATTTTTGTGTTCGATTATTTTATCTCCATTCGTGTTAGTAATTACGAGATTGCTTGCACTTCTTGCTTGTGAATTTGTTGAGCTAAAAGCTTATTAGCTTTCTCTCCATGTTCATAATAATGATGTCTGGATTTGTAAATTAGTTGTTCGGTTTCTTTAGTTGTCAAGAGGTTTAATTCTGAATGTAGAGCCTGCCTCCTCTATGTAGAGTCTCGCTTGGTAGTCTGGCATGTTCTTCATCTATTTTAGTAATTTCGCTTTTTATCTCTGCTACTTTCTTGGCTTCGGATTTATTTCTGTGGGAAAGATATGAGATAATCTGTCCTCTTAAGAAGGCCTTAAGAGTTTCCCAGAGTATTCCTGCAGAGATCTCGGGGATGTATTTGTCTCTAGAAAGAATTTGATTTGTTTGGATATAAATTCAGTACAATTCTCGTCAGCTAATAGAAGCGGTTGAGGTGCCATCTGCGGGTGAGTGTATGGGGCTTAGTAATTTCAGCTCCAAGATCATAGGTGCATGGTCCGAAATAACAATAGCATCATATTTACAAGATTTAATCTTAGGCAAGAAGTTATTATCTATAAAGAAGTAATCAATCCTTGAGTAGCAATGATGTACTGGTGAGTAGAAAGAATATGTTCTTGAATTTGGGTTTAAAAACCTCCAGGGATCTGATAAGTTGTGATCAGTTATAAACTTTGTAATTATCTTTGCAGTGTTAGATTGTTCCCCTGTGGAGGAAGTCTATCTAAAAGTGGATTTAGAACACAATTAAAGTCCCCAGCCATTATAACTTTATGAGTGTTCAGATTGGGAATGGATGCAAATAAATTTTGTATAAATTCCTTATCATCAACATTAGGTGCATAAACATTTATCAAAATCATTTTACAGTTAGATAAGTCTCCCATGACCATTACATATCTCCCTTCAGGATCCAATACTACATCTGATGCTACAAATGGTACTGTTCTATGTATGAGAATTCCCACCCTCTGGTTTTCTTTGTAAAACTAGAATGGAACATTTGGCCAGTCCAGTCTTTTGCAGCCGGAACTGATCCTTGCTTAGTAAGTGGGTTTCCTGTAAAAATAGTATTTTAGCATTTAGACCTGTTAGGTGAGAGAGTACTTTCTTTCTCTTTAATTTGTGATTCAGGCCTTTAACATTCCAGCTTACGAAGTTAACTGTCCCATCATGGAGACACTGATTCTGAGTTTTTGATGTCATTTTATAGTCTTAACTGGAAGTGAGAATAGTTTAGGTCTTAATTTCCTATTTCCCCAAGAGTTGTTGCCATGCAGCTTATTATTACGTTGATAGTTATAATTATAAAGATTGAGAGGATAGATTAGGTATAGATCAAGCCTGCTCTCTTTCTCTCCCCTTAACCCCCACCCTCCCTCTTTGCCTCCCCAAGTGAGGCTAAAACCCACTGCACATAGTCCCAGTCCTCTGACATACCCAGAGATAGAGTACGTCCAAAGCAAAACAAGCCCCAATGCAGCGGCGCTTTAGGGTTAAAAGATAGAGATATCAAGCAGCCAGCTATTCCCCCACAGTTGCAGAACATTCACTAAGTTTTCCCAGCTCATGTCTTGTTTGATTATCTGGTATGTTAGAGCGTGATCTTCATTGACCGAATAAAACTCATAAAAGCTAACTTTTACAAGTACCATAAATTTATACACAATGTCCCATATATTTGTCTCTTTCTTTTTTTTCTCCGTGCTGCATCGATATCATGCACCAGAAGGCGTGACCTTATTCAGAGCAGCAGGATCAATGCACATGTACTGTGCAAGGCATGCTCGGGGCCACTGTGAAAAGAAGCGTGTTCATGGCTCATATTGTAGAGGAACTTCATCATTGCATCTTACTAGAAAAGGCAATGGAAAAAGAAAAGGAGGATGCAATATCAACAAGCTTCTGTCCCAAGACAGCCGCTTCCCCAGGAAAGTAAACTGAGTCAGTGTCAAGTGCCCTTTCAATGTAATAGAAACCACAACATAGAGAAAAGTGTGTGCAACAGGTACACACATCGTAATGTAGGAAAGACTGTTCTTGCAGCATGGAGAAAAAAAAGAAAGAGACAAATATATGGGACATTGGGTATAAATTTATGGTACTTGTAAAAGGGAGCTTTTTTGAGTTTTATTCTGTCAATGATGATCACGCCCTAATAACCCACCCCAGCCCGCCCGCCTGCCTCTCCTGATCCGACTCTAAGTAACAGCGTCAGCGTAAATTAACACCCGATCTGACGCTGTTCGTTTTCAAATAATATTGCATTAGTGCGATGACTTTTTGTGATTGGTACTATTCAGGTCATAAAATGATTTTTTCAAAGTGTCACATATACATCTGTGTCTGTGTTTTTTTTGTTTTTTTTGACATCATACACCATAGGGTGCATACTAATTCTGCATGAGCAGGAACACTTAATAAAACTGAATAAAAAAAAATAAAGTGACAGTGATATATGAAAAAGGCAGATTCACCAGCGTTTGTGTGTCAGCTTTTATCCCTCCAGATCTGATAATATCTAGTTCCATTGCCTCAAAACACTACTCACATGTACAGTTATTCCCAGTTTCAAATAAAAAACACCAACATCAGATCCCTAGGGTGGTAGTATGTATCGTGATCGTGAGCAAATAAATGTGAAATAAAAGGTAACTTTTACAAGTTACAGGTACAGTACTATAAATGTACACGGTCTGTTACAGATGCAAATCAAATGTATGTGTGTACTGTGTAATATTAACAATAAGAGCAGCGCACTACAGAAAAAAGCAAATATAGGAGGCGGTGGGGGACCAAACCGGTGGTCCGTTGATTCAGTCAGCAAATCTTACCGCTACGCCACAGAAGCTGTTGTATCATTATTGAACCTTTTGTGAAAGTGTTTATTTGATCTTTGGACTTCAGGCTTCACACAATTTATAGTTTATGTCTACATTTTGTAACATTTATTACTAAAATGTGAAAAAAAATCTGTTTTAACAATGTGTTTACATAGATTACCGTAGACATAGAACACACATGAAATGCATGTGTTCCAAATAACGATCTATTATTTCCACTCTAAAACTCCAGCAGTCACTCCCAGATAATCAAACAAGGCATGAGCTGGGAAAACCTAGTGAATTTTCTGCGATGGTGGGGGATGGAATAGTCGGCTGCTTGCCGATTGTCTTAATCGGCACATTTACAGGACAAAAGACGCTGACGGAGAGGTGCGAACGGATTTAAGCTGGGCCAGATTTACGAGTTTTCTTGTAGGCTCTGGTAATTTTAGTGTTAAGCACTATAGCCACCATACACAAATAAACAAATAATAAATCAATACAATTCTGTCCTCCACACCTCCCAGCAAGCTCTGTCTTCTACCTCCCAACTCCGGCTCCTTTCCTGGGTCTCTCACAGTCCTTTATATAGTTCTTGACCCAGAAGTGCTTCTCCTCTTCTGTTCACGTGACTTGCCAGCACTTCTGGGTCAGAATACATACAGAGAATCACATTTTTCCTCAGCCCAGAAGTACTTTTGTCCTTCCATCCCCATCACTTAAGAGTACTTCCGGGCTATATGGGAAATAGCAATCTCCATATCTCCCTGCAGCATCACCAGGTGGCACGCACAGTACCCAGCAGGGCTGTGAATCTGAACTCCATCTCCCATAGTGTCCTGTGGGAATCCAGGACACTGCTAAGCTGCAGAGAAGTCTCCATCTAGCGTCCTGGGTGTGTCACATTTTTTATTGTCTCTGATACACATGTATAATGCCTCACTTGGATTGTAATTGTCAAATCAAAAGTTTTCTTTTGTTTAAAATTTTCTTCCTTTTTAAACATTCTAGTATGAGTTAAGACCATATTCTCTGTGTAAATATATTTATTTACCTATTTATGGATGTATTTGTTTATTTAAAAAGCTTTTATAAAAAGACAGATTCCCCCAATGGACAAAAAAATTACATTTATGTATTTTACAAAATTCACATATGAATATAAATTCTTTAATGTCTTTTGTCATTGCAGGCCACCAAAAATATCTCTTCAAAAATTCATCCTTTGCACTACCAAAAATGGTGTTGGCAAAGCGGTCTCTTCTGGATTATCCTAAGGAGGAGAACAGAATGCCATGTTTTAAGCCAGGATATGCTCTCTGGTTTATATTTGTTTTTCTTTCTTCCCTGTTCAATGTTATGTATTATTTGTTATGTTTTAGTTATAGTCATAGGTGCTAACTCTATATGCATTTGTATTTGTTTTTTGAACATAGTTTTATGTTTAAATAAACACACTAAGGAGTGTTCTGTTTGTTCACAAGTGTTGTTTTGCATGTCAAACACACCCAGAAAATGGTTTATGCTTATTTAAAGTTTTTCAGACTCCATATTGCCACTAGCACAGAGGTACTTGTGTAGAGCAATGCATGCTTTGGTGATGTCTTGTGCATTGTCAAATGAATACTCCATTGTCTTTTCAAAAATCCTCCACCTAGTAGCAAGAATTCCAAAAGTATTCTCTACAACCTGTCTGGCAATAATTGTAAATACACTGCTCAGGAGTGAGATTGGTTCCTGTTGATAAAAACATGAAACAAAAGCCTAATTAAATTACTGCATATTTCAGTTAAAAAATGAACACACACACAAAAAAAGAAAACTCTGTGTGTGTGAGAGAGAGGGGATTCTTCACACTGACCTGAACAGGGTTCCATCAGGTTCTCCTTCAAGGGGAATACTTCATTTGCCATGAACATATGGTGCTCAGGACTTCACTGCCAGGCAGAGTAGAAAGAGGCAAAAGGGACACGTTCCCTTGAATAAATTGTGATCTACATTGCCTTCACACAAACAGTGAATCTGTATGTGTCATCTGTGGCAGACAACCACGGAACTTGCCCCATCAGTTCACCCCTATGATGGAAGGACCGGGGAAGACAACATATTGGGGACAATACCTCCCCTGGAACATGAGAAGGCACGTTGGGACCACAGACTTGGAGCTTAGGAGCTCAGCCCTGTTGGCGCCAGTGGTCACAACCAGGGGGCACCTGTACAATTCTGGAGCCATGGACTGCTGCAGTTCTGCCACACAAGGAGGTGCTTCCAGAGGAGAATCTGGGTGCACCTGGAGTGCTTTCGGTTGCCCCTGCAGCACTTCCACCACAGGAAGTGCTGTATGAAGAGCATTAGGAAACACATGGAGCACATCTGGGTGCAACATAAAAGGGGCTGCCTCACTCCATTCGGTGAGTTGGAGTTGGGTGGCAGAGGACAGAACTTGCGGGAGTGGAGGTGGCAGAAGAAAAGAAAGAAAAGGACTGAGTTTATTATGGTGATTAGTGCATTGTGCAGAAAGGAAAAACAAACACGTGTGTTTTGGGCCTTCTGTGTATCCTGTTTCTGCCTGTAGCAGGGCAATTACCACATATCAAACACGCCCATTAGGATAAAGCTAAAACATCCTTAGTAATTAAAAATGCACTCCCAGTGTTGCATGGTGCACATATCCTCACGTGTTTCCTGTCTGTTACACCTAGGCAGTTTGGGTAGTTCCCCAAATAACACAAATAACATAATCTCTTTTTATGTTTTCCCATTGCTCTGTACCAAGGAAAGCCACAAACTCCTCCTTTTGGGAAGTCCATATAGCTTGGCAGATCTTGGTCAAGATGTTGGAAACTGTTGCCTGGCAAAGCCTGTAGCTGGCTGCTAATGCTCCCAAGACTGATGCCTGCTGCAAGATAACACAGTGTGATGGCCTGTGGTCACCACCAGGTGGCGCCTGTACAATTCTGGAGCCATGGATAGCAGCACTTCCACCACACCAGGATGTGCTGCCAGAGGAGAATCTGGGTGCACCTGGAGTGCTTCTGGGTGCCCATGCAGCACTTTTACCATAGCAGGAAGTGCTGCATGAAGAGCATCAGGAAACATTGCAGCTCCAACAGGAACAATGTGTGTGCTTCAATGTTTGATGAATGGCTTGATGCCATAAAGCAAATCATCAAACTTAGATGCTGACTTATGAAAGTATTTGTGTTGCTTTTCTTCGCCCATTTATCACATAGGCAATACAAGTGTTGCAAATTAACCATCATAATGACATGATACAGTTAAAAGTCTAATGTACCATCTTGTGTGTGGCTGTTTTTGCACCTTCACAACAGCATCAGAATGCAAATAAGTTTTATTGTCAACATCTTTCTTCCTTCTGCTCATAACATAGCAAATCCTGATGTTGTTTTCTCACTGTGCCACCTGTTGGAATCCTACAGATTTACATAAGTTATGCGTGCAAGTGCAGTCAGTACACTGCTTGCGTATCAGTTGCATCCACAAGCACATGCATCGCATCATATCAGGTATATCCCAGCCCTAAGAGAACAAGAAGAGATATTTGCCTCTGACTGAAACTTTCAAGTATAGAATGTTTATTGCTTAAAAATTACTTTTTCTAGAAATTTACCTAAGAAAGGCAGGTCTAAAGTTGTCAAAGACAGAGGAATCAAGATTATTTTTGTTGAGCGATGGTTTAACATCTGCAGTCTTTAGACAGTCAGGGAAGACCCCCGTATCTAATAATGAGTTCACTATGTCAAGTACACTATCAATTAGCTCATCTGAGACTTGCTTGAAAAAGCCAATTTGTACTGAGTCAAGGACACAAGTGGCAGGCTTATTCTATGTAGTTTGGGTACATCTATTTCAGTGAAAAAATTAACTTGCTTAAATGGCATGCTGAGGTACGGCAGAATTAACTTTGGGGGGTATGTACTATATCTGACTCATGTATTTTGTGTTTAAAAAATATAGCAAAGGCCTCACAAGTTTCTGTAGTAGTTTTAAGCAGACATTCCATTGAGTGAGCTGGGTATAGAAGACAATCAATAGTTAAGAATAAAACTCTTGGATTAGCAGCATTATCTTTTTTAATTTTAGAGAAACAGAACTGTCTCTCAAGGTGGACTATGCTGTTACATTATTATCCGTTTAGCTTTTTTCTCCATTTATGCTCAGCTCTCTTGCATGTTATCTTTAAATCAGACTCTCTTTGGGTCTTCCAAGGTAGGATAGTGCTGGAGGATTTCTTTAATGGTCTTTTCAGGGGCTACTATGTCAGCTGCAGCTCTCACCTTAGCATTAAAATTTTCTACTTTACTGGTTACACTCTTAGCATTATTGAGGTAAGCACCACAACTGGACTGATTATATAGAATATTAGCAAATGTTGAAGCTGCAGATGTATCAGAATAACATTTTGTAACAATACGCTTTTTATTAGTTGTGGTTATCAGTATTTCTACAACAAATAATATGCAAAAATGGAATGATATACTGATATAAATGACCTGCCTCACATCGACTTTTAATCCTTTTGAAATCACTAAATCCAGCATATGCCCTCTGTTATGTGTGGGCTGGCTGAAGTGCTGACTAAGATCCAAAGAGTGCAGGAAAATCATGAATTGTCTTGCTTTCAGTTCACATTGGTTATCCACATGAAAACTGAAATTGCCTACAATTAGGAACCTGCTATAGTTAGTTATTATTATAGATACCAAGTCTGAAAATTTCTCAAAAAAAGACACATTATATTTTGGAGGTCTATAAACAGTCAGTACAAGGGACTGCAACACTCCTTGGATAACCATGGCTAGCTACTCTAAAGACGCGAAAGTATCAAAATCAGCATCCTTACAGTTTAATTGGCTCAAGTAAATACTTGCTAAACCACGCCTTTCTCTTGGCTCATGTTATTTTTTATTTTATGTACTTTTAATGTTGTGTTAAATATTCATAGAATGTTATTAATCTTGTGTTTTGATTTTATATTTGGAATATTGTTTTGTTTATTTTTTGTGTTATTAATGTGTTTAGTGCACTACTCCTTTAACATAAAGTTTCAAGGGATGATACTACCATGATGCTCAGCTGGAGGACTATATATCCCTCTGACTTTATAAGTACAGACATAGGATCAAATGCTAATCTAGATCTTAATTAATTCTTGTATTTTCTGAAAAGAAGTATTATGCTGTTATAGCAAAGGTTTCCCCATTTGTGCCAGTGTAGACAAAAGCTTAATAAAGTTAATGGTAAACTTCATTTATGAACAGTAGGCTTTAAGTCTGTACCTAGATTTTGCAGACTTGGCCTAATTTTTGTATTTTGTGGCTATATAACAACAAACTCCAACTTCTTTGCCTAGATTTCAAGGGGTCCATGCACTAATGTCATCATTCAAAGAGAAGCAATATTCAGGTTACAGAGTTTTGATTTTGCATATATACAAATTCACACAGACACACACACACATACGAGACGGGGATGGGGTGGAGTGGATTGTGATTTCATCCTTTGTTTCTGGATATACCTGCTGGAGCCAGACTACACTTCATTCTGGTGGAGAACCAACACCTTACAACTGTTGGTGTCACTCTACACTTGTTAATTACATTAAGACATTCTTATAACAATTTTTATATTTTCAGAAATTTATATTATATTTTTATTTTAATGAAGTATATTGTATTCTTATTGGTTCAAACCTTTTATTTACACTTTTGTATAACTAATGTATTATTTTGTTTTTATCATATTTCTTTTGGGGGATCAAAATTAAATATTGATGGGTGTAATTACTGTGGGTTAGTTCTAATCAACCTTATGTGACATTTTCAAAAGGTCACCTATTTCAACTTCTGCACTTAGTTTGAAATACAAATGTCTACCTTCAGGTTTTGTGAATTTTCACTCCACATGCAATTTAAACCCACTTTGGGGACATTCTCTAACAAAATTACATACTTCCAGTCTCACAATAAATTTCTGACCATTACAGTTCCCCTTTTTCTCAGTTATCACTCAGTGTCATTCAGAATGCATTTTATCTGTAAATCTATAAATCCTTAGGAAGTCAAGGATTTCAAACTTTATGACTGAATAAAAGTGTAAGATTGACTCTGCAAACAATATCATAAGTTATAATATTAATAATAATAAAGAAAAAAATCCCCATGTTATACTCTTAGGTCACGTGACAAAATATTTGTTCTTCGACTTGTTATAGTATTTCAAAAGCCACTTCCTTTGTGCATGAAAGAGACTTGTGTAAGTATAAATTGACTACTAATTGAGAAAATGGTAATACAGGTTTACACTGAAAAAAATGTGAAGCTTTCATTGAATTTTAATATATTTTTGTGCACAGAATAAAAAAATGGAAAAAAATGACCATCACATAATATTCTTTTCACAAAACTCAGTTTAGCTGTCAAATAGTTTTTTTTTTTACATTTTCATATTATAATTAAGTTTCAATGATTCATTTTAACTAGGCTCACCCACCTTTTAAGGCGACCGACTTTTAAGTTGACCACTTATTAAGGCAATTCAATATGTAGATCAATTTGATATTTTATACAAACTCATTAATTTGGTTATATTGCTTTTGAGCGGTATTACTTTAATACTCGTAGTTTCTGTTATTTTTTGTGATGAAATTTAAACTTTTTTTCTATATTGAGGTCGCCTACTGTTCAAGGTCCACTTAAAATGAAATTAAATAGCAGTAATAAAGACTTAAAAACAAAGAGGACAATAAAATCAAATAGCAATAAGGTTACAGTGGTATATCATAACTGGTATGCCAGTTTGAAAAGATATGTTTTGAGGGCAGTTTCAAACTGTGTTATTGAGTCTAGCTGACAGATATGAGAGGAAAGACAATTCCAGAGTTCAGGGGCACTATGAGAGAATGCTCGAGCTCCCAAAGAACATTGGAACACTCTACACAAGAAAAGGCTATTCAGCCCAACAAAGCTTGCCAGTCATAATCACTTATTTCTTCCAAAAAAAAAAAAGTTTTGAAAGTCCCTAAAGACTTACTGTCTACCACACTACTTGGTAGCTTATTCCAAGTGTCTATCGTTCTTTGTGTAAAGAAAAACTTCCTAATGTTTGTGTGACATTTACCCTTAACATGTTTCCAAAACATTTTGTTTACCTACTTAATAGCTTCTGAATGCCGTCGGGAAGTTGATAGCTTAGAGCCCACTATCACTCCTAAATCCGTCTCATAAGGTGTACTCTTGAATTTTCTGACAGCCCATTGTGTATTCAAACCTAACATTTTTACTTCCTATGTGTAATACTTTACATTTACTGACATTAAATTTCATCTGCCACAAATCTGCCCAAGCCTGTATGCTATCCAAGTCCTTCTGTAATGATATAACTGATTCCAAATAATCCGCTAATCCACCTATCTTGGTATCATCTGCAAACTTAACCAGCTTGTTATTTATATTCCTGTCTAAATCATTTATATATATTGAAAATAGCAGTGGCTCTAGCACTGACCCCTGTAGAACACCACTCTTAACGTCGGCCATTTCTGATGAGGTTCCTCGCACCATCACCCTTTGCTTCCTGTGTCTGGGCCAATTCTGCACCCATCTAAAAACATCACACTGAACTCCCACTTCTTTTAATTTGATGCCCAACCTCTCATGTGGCACCTCATAAAATGCTTTCTGAAAGTCAAGATAAATAATATCATATGCCCCACTTTCATTGTATCCTTTTGTTACCATCTCATAGAATTCCAGCATTTTAGTAAAACATGACCTCCATCTTCTGAACCCATGCCGACTGTTCAGAATAACTCCTCTCCTTGCCAGGTGCTGCTCAATCTTATTCTTAATAATTCCTTCCATTAATTTTCCTGTGATGCATATTAAGCTTACCGGCCAATAGTTGCTTGGATCTGCCCGGTCACCCTTTTTATATAATGGGATGTTATTTGCAATTTTTCAGTCCTTCGAAATCTCTCCAGTGCACAGTGACTTCCTAAAAATATATGTCAAGGGTTTGTACAGTATATGTCCTCACTAGTCACCTTAAGAACTAGAGGATAAATATTATCTGGTCCTGGTGATGGGTTTGATTTCATCTTATTTAATCTGAGCAGCACTTCTCTCTCTACAATTTCCAAATCCCTCAGTACTTCCTTATTAGTCGCATTAAACTCTGGGAGGTTATCCACTTGCTCAATTGTAAACACTGCAGAAACATATACGTTTAGGGCATCCGCTATTTCCTGGTCTGTATTTTTTAATTCCCCTTTACTATTTCTGATGCACTTGACCTCCTCCTTTACTGTTCTTTTACTACTAAAAAACTGAAAGAATCTCTTAGGTTCTTCTTTCGACTTATCTGCTCTGTTCCTCTCCAACTGTCTTTTAGCCTCCCTGATATCCTTCTTAATGATTGCCCTCATGTTCTCATACGTTCTATGATTCACTTTACAGTCATTAGTCTTAAATGCCTTATAAAGCAGTTTTTTTTCCTGTTCAACTTCTTTTTAAAATCTTTATTAATCCACTGTGGAGTTTTTTTTTAATTTCCTATTAATTCCAAATTTAGGCATGGACTGCATCTATCTGTATTACATGTACAACATTTTTAAACCTGTTCCATTGCTCCTCGACTGTTTCCACACTTAAAACCTTATCCCAGTGTATCCTATTTAGACATTGTTGTATCTGGTCAAAATTTGCCCTACCAAAGATCAACTTAATTTTAGTCTTTGCTTCTGCACTCTTACAAAATACTGAGAATTGTATTATATTTTTATCACTTGACCCTGTACACACTCAATTCTATCCTGATTATTACAAAATACTAAATCCAGACAGGCTTCACCCAGTGTTGGTGCTTTAACATGCTATGTTAAAAAAAAAGTTGCTGATTACTTCTAAAAACTCCTGCTCTTGTGCTCCTCCATCTGCAAGGTTATCCCAGTTAATATTTGCATAATTAAAGTCCCCCATGACTATAATATCTCCCTGTATACTTGCCTTTTTGATATTAATAAAAAGATGTGTGTTGAAAGTACTATCTGAATTGGGTGGTCTATAATGCATTCCTTAAATAAGACCTCTTTCCCTAATAATTTCCAGGCGAAGCCACATGTCCTTACTAAGATGGGGCTCATCATCCAACTGAAGAGGTCTTACATTTAAATTCTATTTGGCATAAACAGCAACCCCACCTCCTTTTCTATTCTGTCTATCCTTCCTAAAAAAATATGTATCCCTCTATGTTACACTCATCCCTATCTTTGTTATTTAGCCATTCATCCATTATCTATTGTGGCGAAAAATTGTCACCAAGGTTTTTTACCTGAAAATGAAGGCTATTAGGACTCAGGATAGGCAAACAGAGTTTTGAAGCTTTATTGCAATAAAACAACAACACAGACTCAACCCAACTCGGCCAAATCAGATTGAGCCCAGAACAGTTCAAAACTCAAAACTTATGTAGTATTTTCTTATCACTCCGACCTTGTTCAATTAGCTCATTCTGCACCTGTCCTTACTGTCCATTGTTCATTTCTAGTTTCTGTTTTGCTTATTTCTTTCACTGGCCAAGGCTATGGGCTTTTCTCTCGTCACTTCCTTTGTCTGACTTTTAAGCTGATTTGTCTGATGCCCAAAGCTAAGCTTAAAATGAAAAGAAATATGGCATATGACTTTATTTAATCATTTGCTCGGCATGCTTGACTGGCCGTAATTTTTGCGCTAAAGTTATATTTATTTATGCTAGCGCCTGAATATACTAATTTTACTTTCATGCATTACATCATCTTGACCTTGTTTATAGCAAAGCCTTTTGCTGTCTTTCTGCTGATTCACCACTCCAGCTGGTTTCTCACATGCCTACATGCCTACACGATATATACCAAGGCCATATCATTTCTTAGCTTTTTAACTTG
This sequence comes from Polypterus senegalus, assembly GCF_016835505.1. Classification (NCBI taxonomy): domain Eukaryota; kingdom Metazoa; phylum Chordata; class Cladistia; order Polypteriformes; family Polypteridae; genus Polypterus; species Polypterus senegalus. The sequence continues at coordinate 185,020,283 of NC_053156.1, read as the reverse complement.
CTGAACACAGGCACACACACACCCCTCCTTTTCCTGTCCTAGGCAGTTTCTATGCGTCATCCTCTTCCTGTCCTGTCTTTCCTTTCACACACTTGCAATTCTGCTTCAAGCTTAAAAAAACAATGCAATATGACTGATTTTTTAGTTAACCATTTGCTTGAATTATCTTATTTGCTAAACATTCTAACTGCTATATCCTAACTACAAGGTCACGGGGTCTGCTGGAGTCAATCCCAGCCAACACAGGGTGCAAGGCAGGAAACAAACCCCAGGCAGGGTGCCAGCCCACCACAGTTGTTATTTAGCCAGGTTTCCATTTTTGCTATAATATCATAATTATGCTCAGCTACATACAACTCCAACTCACTTACCTTATTTTTGATACATCTAGCATTAAAGCAAGCTATTTCTAATGTGTTACTCCTTCTGCATTTAAATGTTTGCTTAGAATTTACATTATTACGCATTTTTATTTCTACACTGTTGTTTGTTCCTCCATGTATGGATCTAAACCTGGACTGTCCTAAACTCCTTATTCCTCCATCCCCCATTCCCTAGTGTAAATAATCTCCGACTAGCCTACACATACAGTCCCAATACCCCATAAACCTACACCCTTCTACTCTGCACCAAGATTTGAGCCACGTGTTAAACCTTCTGATCTCCTCAATCTTAAATGGACTGGTGTGTGGCACAGGCAGAACTTCGGAGAAGACTACCCTGTCATTTCTGCTCCTCAGCTTGGCACCTAATTCTTTGAGTTTGGATTACAGAACTGACAGATTACCCTTATGTATGTCATTTGTTCTAGCACGCACAGCACGCTCAATCCTCTCCTGCTCTGACCAAGAGCCTATCCACCCATCCAGGGAGATCCCCCACCTGTGGACCCGGAAGGCAACACACCGTGTGAGACACTCTCTCTCTGGAACACACCTGCACTTCAATCCCTCTAATGATTGCGTCCCCAACTATCACTACCTCTCTGTTTTTGGGAATTTGGTTTGAGGTGGCCCGTTGGGGTTCCTCATCCCACTCTAACATCTCAGAATTGAGAGACACCGCCCCGCTCCATAAGGACATAACAGTTCGACTCTTCTAATTCTGGGGTTGATGCCCCCGGACAGTGTGCCCCCTTTCCCTTACGCCTTGCGACCGTGATCCACCAATTTCTATCTCTCTGGTCTGGAATCTCCTCCCGCGCCACCTTGGGGATGCGCACTATCTCTCTAAAAGACACCTGGGTCAAGTTTGCCAATTCTCTATTACAACCCCAATTCCAATGAAGTTGGGACGTTGTGGAAAATGTAAATAAAAACAGAATACAGTACAATGATTGCCAAATCCTTTTCAACTTATATTCAATTGAATACACTACAAAAACAAGATATTGAATGTTCAAATCGATAAACTTTATTGTTGTTTTGCAAATCTTCACTTATTTTGAATTTGATGCCTGCAACACATTCCAAAAAAGCTGGGACAGGGGCATGTTTACCACTGTGTTATATCACCTTTCCTTTTAACAACACTCAATAAGCGTTTGGGAACTGAGGACACTAATTGTTGAAACTGTGTAGGTGGAATTCTTTCCCATTCTTGCTTGATGTACAACTTCAGTTGCTCAACAGTCCGGGGACTCCATTGTTGTATTTTGTGCTTTATAATGCGCCACACATTTTCAATGGGAGACAGGTCTGGAATGCAGGCAGGTCAGTCTAGTACCCGCACTCTTTTACTAAAAAATAAGGCAGAAACATAAAAGGTAATTTGACCAGCTTCACCTTTAAACTCTGAGTAACCTTAGCCAAAATTATTTTGTACATTAGGCTAAAACAGTGTGATCATTGAACATTTTGTAATTAGATGTAATTAGAATTACTAACGGTCACTTGAACTCCAATGGTCCCTAGTAAGAGCCACAAAGTCCGCTTTCTGTAATGCATCTAATTTTGCTTGCTTTTCAGTGTGCACAAAACCATGCTTTTATCAAGGCTTCCATCGGGTAGTCTTTTGAAATTAAATTTGCCTGCGATCAGTTTTAGGAACGCGCTTTATTCCAACTCTAACATTTTTGTAGCTCTGATGTGTGCATCAATGGAATCGATGTACCAGGAAATCATGCATTGACAAAAGTTCCCCTTTTCTTGGAATTGAAAGTGTGATTAAATGCGTTATTTTTTTTAATGCGTTATGGAGTACATGCATCGAAGCTTCTCAGCTGTGCTTGTGCTAAGAAAAAGGAAACATTTTAAAAATAACGTAACATGATTGTGAATGTAATAGTTTTGTGACCGTTATGAGTGTTGCTTTCATCAAGAATTTGATTATAATTTCTTTCAATCCGGTTCGTATTTGGACAGTTTGCACAAAACCACGCTTTTATCAAGGCTTCCGTCGGGTAGTCTTTTGAAATGAAATTTGCCTCCGATCAGTCTTAGGAACGCGCTTTATTCCGACTCTAACATTTTTGTAACTCTGATGTGTGCATCAATGTAATCGATGTACCAGTAAATCATGCACTGACAAAAGTTCCCCTTTGCTTGGAGTGCAAAGTGTGGTTAAATGCGTTATTTGTTTTAATGCGTTATGCAGTACATGCATCGAAGCTTCTCAGCTGTGCTCGTGCGATCTCGCGATGTCAACGGGTTTATTTAATGTTAGCTAAGACCCGGCACTTAAAAGTTTCTTGCTACAGCAATTTTAACTCCGTTACAAAGTGAGCCAAAGTCTCATTTATATCTCGTGTTTTTTCATTAAACTTGTATCTCGCGAATACCACATTCGTCGTAGGCATGACAAACGGCAACGGGAGTGTGTCAATAAACTTAATTTAAACTTACGGTTCACACCGTGCTTTGTTTCCGCAGTAGCTGCACGTATGAATATGCTTGTATGCATCACTCGCTTCATAATCTTTTGCTGCCTTCTCAATTGTGAAATGGCGTTTTCTGCTCAGCGCTCTTTGGACCTCTTCCTTGTTTTCTACGTATTGCCTTCAGAGTCATTTCACGTGATTACGTGGGAGGCGTGATGATGTCAGATGTAACTCCGCCCCCCCACGGGCATCGAGCTGAAGTCCATTACAGTATATGTAGAAAAATAGGTTCCAGTTATGACCATTACGCATAGAATTTCAAAATGAAACCTGCCCAACTTTTGTAAGTAAGCTGTAAGGAATGAGCCTGCCAAATTTCAGTCTTCTACCTACACGGGAAGTTGGAGAATTAGTGATGTGTCAGTGAGTGAGTGAGTGAGTCAGTGAGGGCTTTGCCTTTTATTAGTATAGATATACATATATATTGTCACGCATTCGCGACTAGGAGACCGCAGATGGATCTTACAACTCATCGAAGGACGTTCGCCGGCGGGGAATGGCGGGCTACTAACCTTGTTTCTTTGTTTTCCAGGACTAAAGACACTCCGCCATAAGACTTGCCCGCAGTACGTTCACTTCCGCCCCTCCTCCACCATCTTCTATGACGTCAGCAGTCCCATCATCCATCACGACTCCTTCCCAGCATTCCTGCACTTCCGGCTCCTCCCATATAAAAATGCCCGCCGACGCCTGGTATGGTGTTGCGCATGGATGTATTTTTTCTTATGTTTGACCATATATTTCTTTATTGCAACACTCTGGAGTGTGGACAATATAAGGGGCCGGAAAACCCCAAACCTTTTTGTTGTCTCCTACTGAGTCTTTTACAATATATACATATATATACATATATACATATACATATACTGTATATACATATACATATACCTGTATATATACATATACATATACATATATATACATATACATATATATTCATATATATATATATACATATACATATATGTAGCCGCCTTTGTATAAGGTAAAGTCAGGCACGGGTAAGACGCGTGTCAAAGAAATCTCTCAGTCCAAAAGTTCATTTTTAAAAATATTTAGTGAAAGTTAAAGGCAAATAATCCATACAAGAATAAAAATAAAAATAGTTACACACAAAGAATAAAGGCAAAAAAGGGAAAAATGTATCTTCTATAAACTTGGTTTTTCTTATGAAGCTTTGGTTACTTCTGTACTTAAAGGTTATTTATTTCTTCTTCTGTATGCTTTAAACATACGGTTCAAAACTTAGATCTTTTAATTTACAAGTTACTTCACACTCAAAAGACCCTTAGGCCATTGGCACTTAGATATGCGCCAGGCTCAGTGACGTATATATGCACGAACACGAGCATAAAAAGGAATTCGTTCAAGGACACGGTTAAAAAACCGTATGCCTCTGTACCTCACACAAGGCAAGGCTAAACGCTTACTAAAGAACATTGTTTACTCAAAAACTGTTAAGAAATGACAGGAAAATACCAACTCAATTCTATTCATGGGGGTTTTAGGAACCTCTCAATATATATATATATATATATATATATATATATATTCACTGACTCACTCACTCACTGACTCATTGACTCAACACTAATTCTCCAACTTCCCGTGTAAGTAGAAGGCTGAAATTTGGCAGGCTCATTCCTTACAGCTTACTTACAAAAGTTGGGCAGGTATATATATATATATATATACACACACACACATATATATATATATATATATATATATATATATATATACACACACATATATATATATATATACACATATATATACATACACATATACATATATACACATATATACATATACCTGTATATACATACATATATATACATATATATACATGCGAAATACCCGCGCTTCGCAGCGGAGAAGTAGTGTGTTAAAGAAGTAATAAGAAAGAAAAGGAAACATTTTGAAAATAACGTAACATGATTGTCAATGTAATTGTTCTGTCACTGTTGTGAGTGATGAGTGTTGTTGTCATATATATATATATATATATATATATTTACACACACACTCATAAACATATATATATATACATATCTATACATATACACATATATACATACATATATATCTACATATATACACATACAAATACACACACACATAAATACATACACACACATATATACACACAAATACATATATATATATATATACATAAATACACACACACACATATATAAACATATATATACATATACATACATACCTACATATATACACACACAGCTATTTCGTATCAGTGCAATACGCTGCTTGTTAAAACGGATGACTCCCGCTCTTACGTGCAAGTCTGCGTGGATATTATGAACTATCGTATTTGTTCAAGTTCTATTTAAATTTTAAATAGAAGGAATTTTATTTAGTCAACAGAAATATCTTTGGTAGGAATGGTAAAACAGACAGGAATATTATTCGTGAATAAATCAACTCAAACCTTAAACAACTTATAATATTTTGCTCTCCATAAAAATATATCCTGTCTAAATTATACAAGTTAGAAATAAAGTAAACGTTAAAAGAACAAACATTCAAATTTCTTTACTCTTATGTAATTTTATATAAAAAATAAACTTAGATTTTAAATATCCGAAAAGATTTTGCTCTCCATAAAAATATATCCTGTCAAAATTATTCAAATTCAAATATGAACATGCTGCATAACAAAACCTGGAAATATAAATAAAATGTGTTCCTTTCAGCAATAACAAATCAAATCATTCAGTTGTCTTTGCTCATATGTCATTTTAGAGCTGGACGCCTGGCATCTTTTTTTGGCCACAGGTTCGTTTCTGTTTGGTGTGAGGTTCTGTGTTGTGGAGATTCTCAGGATGGATTGAAGGTGCTCATCAGTGAGGTGACTCCTGTGTGCTGTTTTGTTAGTCTTTATCACTGAGAAGAGCTTCTCACACAGATATGTGCTACCAAACATGCATAAGGTTCGAGCCGCATGTAGACGGACTTTTTTTGTTCTTCAAAGTCACCAAAGCGCCGTGCAAACTCAGTGCGCAATAACTCTAGCTTCGCAATAACTTGCAGCATCATAAGGTAGACTTGATTAACACGGTAAGTATTCGGCAAGGCAGCTGAAGCGCTGCATTATGGGATCTGTAGTTTATTGTGTTACCAGCGCTTCATATACCCGGGCCATTAATAACAATAATACAGTATATAAAATGATCTCGGGCGGATATAATTACGCGCGGGCGGATGTCGCCCATGCCCTTGAGTTTGACACATATGGACTAAATAGAACTTGAAAAGATATATTTTTCAAATGTGATCGCGCAATTCAGATAGAGTTGACGCTCGACTACAGCCTGCATGCCTCAATGAGTCATCCTACCCTCGCTCTTACTTTTTTACTGTTCATCTAATGAATACACTGAGTATGGCTTTACCAAAACAATCATTGATGGCGAATAAAGTATCCATTATTCGAGTATGTAGATCGGGATATATATATATACATATATATACCCGCGTATCGCAGCGGAGAAGTAGTGTGTTAAAAAAGCTAGAAAAGAAAAGGGAACATTTTAAAAATAACGTAACATGACTGTCAATATACAGTATTTGTTTTGTGAGTGTTACTGAGTGTTGCTGTCATCAAGGATTTGATTATCATTATTTCCTTCAATCAGGTTCGTATTTGTAGGATGTGTTGTGTTCAAGTTACATTCCGTGTTTGTCAATCGTTGTAAAGATGACAGGTTTCATTCATCGATTCGTTTCTTACTGCATCAATAAACAGCTCGTCTTCTTCTTTATCTGAGACCTGACACACTGCATGCACGGGTTTTTTTTACACTGTCTTCCTTTAGCGGGACATTGACTTTTTCCACCGTCTGCTTTGTTTCCGCAGTAGCTGGATTTATGAATATGCTTATCAGACGCTTCATATTTTTTGCTGCCTTTTCAATTGTGTAATTTGGTTTTGTTCAGCTCTTTGGAACTGTTGCTTTTTATCTGTGCACTGCGTCAGTTCACGTGAGCCACTCGGTGTACATGCATCGAAGGTTCCCAGCTGTGCTGGTGCCATCTCGTGCTATGTCCATAGCTGTATTTAATGTTACCTTAGTCCTGGCACTTAAAACTTTCTCTCGCAGTTTCGCTGAGTTTGTGTCAAACACCACCCTGACCATCTCATCTTCCTCTCCATAAGCACGGTCCTTCACCCGTGAATATTTACTCGTGGCAGTTTGCTATTGGATTGCCGCTGACAGACGGCCTTATATGGGCAGGCACTAAATTACAAACGCCAGCGGCAGCCTGTCTATGAACTTAATTTAAAGTGTAGGTTTACATCGTGCTTTGTTTCCGAAGTAGCAGAACTCATGAATATGGTTGTATATGTCACTTTCTCACTTCTTATTGTTTCGCTGCCTTCTCAATTATATAATGCATGTTTTCTTCAGCGCTTTTTGGAGGTCTTCCTGATTTTCTATGTACTGCGTGATTACGTGGGAGGCATGATGATGTCACACGAAACTCCGCCCCCACGGCATTGAAGCTCATCTCCATTACAGTAAATGGAGAAAACTGCTTCCAGTTATGACCATTACGCGTAGAATTTCGATATAAAACCTGCCCAACTTTTGTAAGGAAGCTGTAAGGAATGAACCTGCCAAATTTCAGCCTTCCACCCACACGGGAAGTTGGAGAATTAGTTATGAGTGAGTGAGTGAGTGAGTGAGTGAGGGCTTTGCCTTTTATTAGTATAGATATACATACATATATATACATACATATATACATATATATACATATATATATTTATACATATGACGCATTAAGCAGAAGATTTTGTTCAGTGATAAGGCAAACTTTTATGTGAATGGTGAAGTTAACAAACAAAACCACCGCTATTGGTCTGACACTAACCCACATTGGATAGATCCCTCCAAGACTGTTGGAACAAAAAAATTGATGGTATGGTGTGGTATATGGGGTACAAAGATAGTGGGGCCATTCTTCATCAATGGAAACCACAAGGCCACTGGATATGCGAAATTGCTACATGATGATGTGTTTCCCTCTTTATGCACTGAAGCTGGCATGTTCCCTGAGTTTTTCCAGCAAGATGGTGCACCACCACATTATGGGTGTCAGGTCCGAGCATTCCTAGATGAACAGTTTCCTGTAAAGTGGATTGGTCGTCGTGGGCCAGTTGAATGGCCCCCAAGGTCTCCCGATCTGACCCCCTTAGACTTTTATCTTTGGGGTCATCTGAAGGCAATTGTCTATGCTGTGAAGATACGAGATGTGCAGCACCTGAAACTACGGATACTGGAAGCCTGTGCTAGCATTTCTCCTGCGGTGTTGCTATCAGTGTGTGAAGAGTGGGAGAAGAGGGTTGCATTGACAATCCAACACAATGGGCAGCATATTGAACACATTTTATAAGTGGTCAGAAACTTGTAAATAACTCATGAAAGAATAAGGTTACGTTAAAACCAAGCACACCATTGTTTTTCTTGTGAAATTCCCAATAAGTTTGATGTGTCACATGACCCTCTTCCTATTGAAAAAACAAAAGATGGATCCAAAATAGCCAACTTCAAAATGGCCACCATGGTCACCACCCATCTTGAAAAGTTTCCCCTCTCACATATACTAATGTGCCACAAACAGGAAGTTAATATCACCAACCATTCCCATTTTATTAAGGTGTATCCATATAAATGGCCCACCCTGTATATATACACATATATATATATATATACATATACACATATATAGATACATATATACATATATATATACATATATACATATATATGCATACATATATACATACATGGCGCCCATATATACAAAGGAGAAAGGTTAGTACCCTGTCACTCCCTGCCGGCGAACGTCTTTCGAAGCGGTTTAAGGTCCGTCCGCGGTCTACTAATTGCGCGTGCGTGACCGACCCCAGCCCAAGACCGTCAGGTCGGGCAGACCCAACCGAGCGGTCATGGTTACGAGAGAGGGCATCGGCATTCACCAGAGTGAATTCGCGACCCAACAGGTAGTACCAGAGATAAGTTACGGCCCACTTAATGGCCAGGGCTTCCCTCTCCACTGCCGCGTACCTGGCCTCTCGGTCCAGCAGTTTCCGGCTTAGGTACATCACAGGGTGTTTGACACCATCGACGCTTTGGCTCAACACGGCACCCAGGCCTGTGTCCGAAGCGTCGGTCTGGAGGATAAAGGGCAGCCCAAAATCAGGGGTTTTTAATACAGGTGCCGACGTTAGGGCCTTTTTCAGGTCATTGAATGCATGTTCCGCCTTGTCGTTCCATACCACATGTAGGGGAGCGCCCTTCTTTGTTAAATTAGTCAAGTGTGCTGCCCTTTCGGAGAAACGGGGTACGAACCGGCGGTAGTACCCCGCCAGCCCCAAGAAAGCCTGCACCTGTCTCTTGGTATTCGGACGGGCCATTCCAGGATGTCTTTGACTTTGGAACATTGGGGTCTCACCTGTCCTCGACCCACAAGGTAGCCTAAATACTTGGCCTCCTTTAAGCCAAAAAAACACTTACGGTGGTTAATGCGGAGGCCAGCCTTAGCCAGTGTCGCCAAGGACAGCAGAGACCTGCAATAGATGCTCCTCCCAGGTGCCGGAATAGATGACGACATCATCCAGGTAGGCGGCACTATAGGACTGGTGCGGCTTCAGCACTCTATCCACCAGACGTTGAAAGGTCGCTGGGGCCCCATGCAGCCCAAATGGGAGGACCTTGTATTGCCAATGTCCACTAGGGGTGCTAAAGGCCGTTTTTTCTTTTGCAGATGCCATTAAGGGAATTTGCCAATATCTTTTCGTCATATCAAGAGTAGTCAAGTATCGAGCCGCACCCAGCCCCTCGAGTAGGTCGTCAATGCGGGGCATCGGGTAGGCGTCGAACTTGGAGACCTGGTTTAGACGTCTAAAGTCGTTGCAGAACCTCCAGGAGCCGTCCGGGTTAGAAACGAGGATGATAGGACTGGACCAAGGGCTATGGCTTCCCTCAATAATGTCCATATCCAACATCCGTTGCACTTCCAGTTCCACTTCGGCGCGTTTTGCCTCCGGGAGTCTATAGGGCCTCTCTCGGACGATTACTCCGGGGTCCATGACTATATCGTGCACAATCAGCGAGGTCCGGCCTGGTGACTCGCTCACTACTTCAGGGATGGCGTGGATAGCCTGGGTTATCTCCCGCCGCTGTAAGGGTGTCAGCTCGTCACCGAGGTTAAGGGCAGACGTGCTGGCGAATAGGGAGAGGGATCTACGAGTGTCGGGAGACTCGTCCCTGTCCTTCCAAGGCTTTAACAAATTGACATGGTAGATCCTCTTGCTCGGTCGACGATTAGGTTGTTTAACTAAATAGTCGACGAGCCCCTTTCTTTCCTTAACATTGTATGGCCCTTGTCAGTGAGCTAGCAACTTGGAGTGGGAGGTAGGAACGAGCACCATCACTCGATCCCCCAGGTGGAACTCCCGGAGGACGGAGTTGCGGTTGTAACACCGGGCCTGCGCTGCCTGCGCACGAGTCACGTGGTCCTTTAGAAGTGGCCTGATTTTAGCGAGCCTGTCGTGCAGTTTCACCACTTACTCCAATAAATTGGAGGAGGGAAGGGCCTCAGCCTCTCAGCCCTCTTTTAGTATGTCTAAAAGCTCCCGGGGTTGTCGCCCGTACAATAATTCAAAAGAGGAGAAGCCAGTAGAGGCCTGGGGCACCTCCCGGTAGGCAAAAGGCATGAGCGGTAGGAGATGGTCCCAATTCCTGCCATCGGCGCTGACTACCTTGCGGAGCATCTGTTTAAGTGTCTGGTTAAAACGTTCCACCAGCCCGTCTGTTTGGGGGTGGTAGACAGACGTCTTCAGGTGCTTTATTCGCAGTAATTTGGCAACCTCCCTCAACGTATCTGAGGTGAAGGGAGTACCCTGGTCCATGAGGACTTCTTTGGGGATACCCACTCTCGAAAATAGGTTGACTAATTCGCGTGCGATATTTTTGGTGTGAGCGGAGCACAGGGGAACCGCCTCTGGGTATCGGGATGCATAATCCACCATGACCAATATGTATTTGTGGCCACGGTTTGAGGGTTCCAGTCGACCCCTATTCGGTCAAACGGGATGTCTATCAGGGGTATTGGGATGAGAGTAGCGCGGTCCCACCTAGGAATCTGGCGAATCTGACATTCCGGACAGGATTGACAGAAGCGGCGGACCTCCTCGTTGATCCCGGGCCAGTAAAAGCGGAGTTTGATTCTCTCCAATGTTTTCTCGACCCCGAGGTGGGCGCCTAGGAGGTGAGCGTGAGTCAGTTCACATACCTCCCGCCGGAAGGTACGCGGCACTAGCAACAATTTCCGCACCTCACCCTCGTGGGTTGCCACCCAATACAACAGATTATTCTCCAGCACAAAGAAGGGCTCACGTGGCATGGAACCGTCAACTTGAGAGCTGCCTGGAAGAACAATCGCATTCCGGGCAAACCGCAGGGAATCGTCATTCCACTGCTCCCTTTTAAACGAGGCAGGCGTGGACCGAAATTGATGGTCCAAATTGCTCAGGGGGTCTTTTGAGCGGGTTGGCGGAAGTGTTCCCTGGCTCGTCTCTTCTCCGGTCAGAGTCCATCGCCTGAGAAACTTCCCCTGATGTGCCTGCGCCATTATGGCTTGCCTCAGAGCATGGCGTGGAGACCGCGGGAAGGGTGCCTCGCCCCCTCATAACCAGACCTAGTGAGGCCCCGGGAGCGGTGTTCGTCTTACCACTTTTCCTGTGCGACCAGTCTTGTCCCAAAATTACTGGATAGGGGGGATCGGGCAACACCGCGACTGTCAAGTTGGAAACTTGCCCCTTCCACGTGATATAACAGCGGGCGGAACGGTAAGACTTGGTCTCCCCATGCACACAAGTGACTTGCAAGTGCTGCGTAAGCCACTGTCGCGGTAGTACGTAACGGTGACCGACAATAGTAATGTTGCTGCCGGAGTCAAATAAAGCTACCACCGAGTGCCCGTTTAATAACACCAACTCCCTGTTGGTGTCCACGAGCGTGTCTTTCCGACCCCCCGGCTTGGTAGACCGCGAGCTGACGCTCCGGGACTTCCAGGAGGCCTGGCATGTCCTTATAGGGTTGGCGCCAGACCTGCTGGGCGAGGGAGCTTGGCAAAGCATTTACCAGCCCTCACAGGCCAGCTGTTCCACTACCTTCCGGGCTTGGGGACCTTAGGGCCGTAACCAGCGTCCCATCTTCCCCCAGAAGTCGAAGGCCTGTGCACGGGCCGGCTTCTCCGGGTCAAACTGCTAGCTTCGTCATTCAGCCACCTGCTGGCCCGGTGTGATGCCGTAGCGTGCCAGGATCTCCTGCTTTAGGAGGTCATAACTTGCGGCATCCTCCTCGGGGAGGTGGTAATAAGCCCCTTCAGGTAGGGCGCCAGAATGGACGCCCACTCGGACCGCTGCCACTGGGCATTCATTCCCTGCAGCACTGTATTAAGGTCCTGCCCTTCAGTCATCTCTCTCGGGCTGGAATCCTGCCGGCTACACCACTGTAAAAGATGTAGCAACAAACAGCATAAAGGTTTTGGGTTTTCCGGCCTCGTATATTGTAGACAATCCACAATAACTCAAAAAAAGCAGGTCAAAATATAAACAACGTCGTCGGCCATTTTATAGGGGAGGAGCCGGAAGTGGAGGAATGCTGGAAAAGGAACCGTGAGGGAGGATGAGACTGCTGATGTCAGGAAAGATGGCAGAGGAAGGGCGGAAGTGGACTTTTACTGCGGGAAAGCTATGATGGCGGAGCGTCTTTTTTCCTGGAAGACAAAGGAGAAAGGTTAGTACCCGCCACTCCCTGCTGGCGAACATCTTTCAAAGCGGTTTATGGTCCGTCCGCGGTCTCCTAATCGCGCCTGCGTGACAACATACATATATATACATATATATACATATACTAGCAAAATACCCGCTTCTTGAGCGAGAAGTAGTGTGTTAAAGAAGCAATGAAAAAGAAAAGGAAACATTTTGAAAATAACGTAACATGATTGTCAATGTAATTGTTTTGTCACTGTTGTGAGTGATGAGTGTTGTTATCATATATATATATATATCTACATATATACACATACATATACACACACACATAAATACATACACACATACATACATACACACACATATATACACACAAATACATATATATATACATACATACACACATACATATATAAACATATATATACATATACATACATATCTACATATATACACACACAGCTATTTCGTATCAGTGCAATATTATCATTTTAGAGCTGGACGCCTGGCATCTTTTTTTGGCCACAGGTTCGTTTCTGTTTGGTGTGAGGTTCTGTGTTGTGGAGATTCTCAGGATGGATTGAAGGTGCTCATCAGTGAGGCGACTCCTGTGTGCTGTTTTGTTAGTCTTTATCACTGAGAAGAGCTTCTCACACAGATATGTGCTACCAAACATGCACAAGGTTCGAGCCGCATGTAGACGGACTTTTTTTGTTCTTCAAAGTCACCAAAGCGCCGTGCAAACTCAGTGCGCTCAGTTTATCAGCAAAGTGCGTATTTGGGAACACCGTAGTGACGACTTGGTTTAACATTACTTGGCAACAGGGAAAGTGGGGCAAATTGCACTGGTGCATTTGTGTCTCCCATAAAAGCAGCTTCACTTGAAATCACTTTGTGATTGTGCACGGGTTAAAACGTCCGCTGAAGTGTCAGATTCTTATTTAATTATGCTGCTTTCTGTATCTTCTGCATTGCATTCAGGTTAACCTGATGTTTTGTCTCATAGTGCCGTCTTAGATTAAATTCTGTAATTACAGCCACATTAGCTCCACAAATGAGACACACGGGTTCAGTAATCATATACTCAGCCTCCCATCGGTTTTTAAAGGCTCTATTTTCAGAATCAACTTTTCTCTTCAGCATCGTGTGAGCTAGCTTCGCAATAACTTGCAGCATCATAAGGTAGACTTGATTAACGCGTAAGTGTTGCAAGGCAGCTGAAGCGCTGCATTATGGGATCTGTAGTTTATTGTGTTACCAGCGCTTCATATACCGGGCTTTAATAACAATAATACAGTATATAAAATGATCTCGGGGCGGATATAATTACACGCCGGGCGGATGTGGCCCGCTGCCCTTGAGTTTGACACATATGGACTAAATAGAACTTGAAAAGATATATTTTTCAAATGTGATCGCGCAATTCAGATAGAGTTGACGCGCACTACAGCCTGCATGCCTCAATAAGTCATCCTCCCTCGCTCTTACTTTTTACCGCTTCATCTAATGAATACACTGAGTATGGCTTTACCAAAACAATCATTGATGGCGAATAAAGTATCCATTATTCGAGTATGTAGATCGGGATATATATATATACATATATATATATACCCGCGTATCGCAGCGAGAAGTAGTGTGTTAAAAAGCTAGAAAAGAAAAGGGAACATTTTAAAAATAACGTAACATGACTGTCAATATACAGTATTTGTTTTGTGAGTGTTACTGAGTGTTGCTGTCATCAAGGATTTGATTATCATTATTTCTTTCAATCAGGTTCGTATTTGTAGGATGTGTTGTGTTCAAGTTACATTCCGTGTTTGTCAATCGTTGTAAAGATGACAGGTTTCATTCATCGATTCGTTTCTTACTGCATCAATAAACAGCTCGTCTTCTTCTTTATCTGAGACCTGACACACTGCATGCACGGGTTTTTTACACTGTCTTCCTTTAGCGGGACATTGACTTTTTCCAACGTGTGCTTTGTTTTGGATTTATGAATATGCTTGTATGTATCAGACGCTTCATATTTTTGCTGCCTTTTCAATTGTGTAATTCGGTTTTGTTCAGCTCTTTGGAACTGTTGCTTTTATCTGTGCACTCGTCAGTTCACGTGAGCCGCTCGGTGTACATGCATCGAAGGTTCCCAGCTGTGCTGGTGCCATCTCGTGCTATGTCCATGGCTGTATTTAATGTTACCTTAGTCCTGGCACTTAAAACTTTCTCTCGCAGTTTTGCTGAGTTTGTGTCAAACACCACCCTGACCATCTCATCTTCCTCTCCATAAGCACAGTCCTTCACCCGTGAATATTTACCCGTGGCAGTTTGCTATTGGATTGCCGCTGACGGACGGCCTTATATGGGCAGGCACTAAATTACAAACGCCAGCGCAGCCTGTCTATGAACTTAATTTAAAGTGTAGGTTTACATCGTGCTTTGTTTCAAGTAGCAGAACTCATGAATATGGTTGTATATGTCACTCGCTCGCTTCTTATTGTTTCGCTGCCTTCTCAATTATATAATGCATGTTTTCTTCAGCACTTTTTTGAGGTCTTCCTGGTTTTCTATGTACTGCGTGATTACGTGGGAGGCGTGATGATGTCACACGAAACTCCGCCCACGGCGTTGAAGCTCATCTCCATTACAGTAAATGGAGAAAACTGCTTCCAGTTATGACCATTACGCGTAGAATTTCGATATAAAACCTGCCCAACTTTTGTAAGGAAGCTGTAAGGAATGAACCTGCCAAATTTCAGCCTTCCACCCACACGGGAAGTTGGAGAATTAGTGGTGAGTGAGTGAGTGAGTGAGTGAGTGAGTGAGGGCTTTGCCTTTTATTAGTATAGATATACATATATACATATATATATATATATACACATATACATACATATACACACACACACACAGGCACATAAATATATACAGATCTACATATATACACACATACATACATATCCACATATATATATACACATATATATACATACATACATACAGTATATACACACATATATACATACATATACACACTTACATACATGCTATATATATATAAATACATACATATCTACATGTATATATACTTTATATACCAAAATCCCCGCGCTTCGCAGTGACAAAGTACTGCTTTTAAATTTTTATTAAGAAGAAAAGAAAACCTTTTTAAACTGAGGGAAAATATACCAATAACTATTTGTTAAGGATCTCTTTGTATACCACGTTGTCAGTTCAGCACTCCAGTTGTAATATGACCAAGCTGTGCACTGAGCTTACTCTTGAGAATGCAACATATAGTTGTCCAGGAGAAAAGCAATGTTGCCTCAAATCAATGGCAACCTTTTGTAGGGTCTGTCCCTGAGACTTATTAATTGTTATCGCGAAGCAGAGCCTTACTGGAAATTTGAGGCATTTGAATTGAAATGGGAGATCAGAGGGTATAACGGTGATGCGAGGAATACATTCAGAGTGTGGCGCTCTGCTGTTTTTTTGTGTAGCTGCCTTCACACAGCTACTCCGCTGCTCTATAAACGAACGCCATATAATGCCGTCGTTTCTCCTTGCTTCATGGTTCTGTACTGTTTTATTGTTCGTTTTTTACGATTGCTATAGTTATAGTCTAGCTCTTTGAGACTTACTGTACTGTTCAGGTACCCATTTCTTTTATTTAATCTGCGGCTTGTACGCTATTTTTTGTTCGTTTATTACGATTATATATATTTATTGATTCCCTTCTTTAGCTGACTGCCTGCTCATATAAGGCGCTCCGCTGGGTTTGTGTGAAGCAGCCCTTACACAGCTTCTCCGCTGTTTTATAAATGAACGACATATAAGGCCATCCTTTTTCCTTGCTTCACCAAGGAAGCTGCCTTTTTATTTAATCCACAGGTTTTCCGCTGTTTTATTGTTCGTTTATTACGATTGTTATAATTCTCTTTATATAGCACGTTGTCAGTTCAGCACTCCGGTTGTAATATGACGAAGCTGCGCAAGCTCACTCTTGAGAATGCAACGTATAGATGTCCAGGAGAAAAGCAATCTTGCCTTAAATCAATGGCAACCTTTTGTAGGGTCTGTCCCTGAGACTTATTACTTCTCATTGCGAAGCAGAGCCTTTCTGGAAATTGGATGCATCTGAATTGAAATGGAAGATCAGATGGTATAATGGGGATGCGAGGAATACATTGAGTGTGGAGAAACTCTAGAGACAGTGTGTGTATTAACTTGTGGATTTTTCTGTGAGTATTTGGTGGCAGCGTGACAAAGTTGCTTCCGCAAGACAACGTTAGCTGTGGAGCTCAGCTCAGAGCATATTCTTTTCCTACCTTGTTAATTGTGTAATGCGTTTTTTGAACAGGTTTGATGCATGGAAGTAATCAGTCATACTGCGTTCCAGTCAGTTTACGTGAGCTGCTCTCTTGTGTGATGTTGCGATGTCCATGGCATTATTTAATGTTAGCTAAGCCCTGGCACTTAAAAGTTTCTCGCTACAGCAATTTTAACTCTGTTACAAAGTGATCCGAAATCTCGTTTATACCTTGTGTCTTCTTATTAAACTTGTATATCACAATTAAAGTATTCGACAAAGGCATGACAAACGGCGGGAGCGTGTCCATAAACTTAATTTAAACTTACGGTTTACAACGTGCTTTGTTTCCACAGTAGCTGCACTTATGAATAAGCTTGTATGTGTTTATCTTCAGCACTGTTTGGAGCACTTCCTTGTTTTCTACGTACTGCGTTCACAGTCAGTTCACGTGATTACGTGAGTGGTGTGATGATTTGACACACAACTCCGCCCCCCACAGCCATCGAGCTAAAGTCCATTACAGTATATGGAGAAAAATAGGTTCCAGTTATGACCATTACGCGTAGAATTTTGAAATGACACCTGCCCAATTTTTGTAAATAAATTTTAAGGAATAAGCATGCCAAATTTCAGCCTTCTACCTACACGGGAAGTTGGAGAATTATTGATGAATGTGTGAGTAAGTGAGTGAGTGAGTCAGTCAGAATAGATAAAAGTGCACTTGTTTTGTTATACGTGTACCTTTTGTGAAAGTGTTTATTTGATATTTGGACTTCAGTCTTCACACATTATACACTTAATGTCAATATTTTGTTGTTAGTATTATAACATGAAAAAGTTTCTGTTTTAGATATGTATTCAACATTTCCTTTCATCCTACATTTGTGCAGATCGTTGTAAACACAGAACAGACATAAAATGCATGTGCTCCAAATAATGATATATTATTTACCCTATACAACTCCAGGCACCTCACATTGAGATAAACAAGACTTGAGCTGGGAGAACATTTTGCCTGAGTTGAGCTTCATCGGGTGGGAGAGGTGAGAAAGCATGCTGCTTGCTGCTTGTGCTGATCGACACAGTTACAAAAAACAACACGCTGTTGGAGCGGTGCGAAGGAATTTAAGGTGAAACAGGATTACAAATTTTTTTGTTGCCTTCAGGGATTCATGTGTTAACAGTGAGGTTATGGTGAACTACATTTTCTGGTGGTGTAATTAGCCTGTTCATTGTAGTAAAAAGAGCTCTAGTATTTTTCCCTCCTATATCAATAACATTAGAGTAATATATGGTTTTAGCAACAAAGACGACATTTTAACAAATGAGCTGAATACATTTCCTTATGTACAAGACCCGTCTTCTTAACTAAAGACTCCAAAGGTCGGCCCATGGCCTTGAGCTGACAGAATTCAGTTGTGAACCAGGTAGCAGTATTAATAAATGAAACAGTCTGTGTTTTTAGAGCCAGTGTATCAAATACAGAAGACAGAGCAGCATTGTAATGGTGTACTAATTCTGATGGTGTGGTAGCAGAAGGAGAAACAGGTTGTAATTGCAACAAACTAATAATGCTCACTAGGTTTACATGCTTGACATTATGAAATTCAATCACACGCTTATTTTATTGAGAGGTAAGCTAACATCAAATGTAATCATTTTGTGATCTGAGATGGGTAATTCAGTAGGAATAAGATTACAGGGTAGCCACAGTAGCAAACTAAGTGTAAAATACGACGATTGTTATGAGTTGAAAGTTTGTAAGCTAAACTAAACTAAAATATTTAGTTTATTTTAAACAATCAAGGATCTGTGGTCGCTGAAAGCCAGGAACGACAGAAAACGGACACCAATGTAAAGTAAAAAGCAATTTCTTTATTCTTGATAAGCAGGAGGTCACAGCAGTTGTCAGCTCAGTTAGCTACAGACAGCCTCCCATCAGCAGGGAGTTTCCCTGTTTTTATACCTAACTTGTTTACTAAACAAAAAGAGGAAGTATGGCAGTTCATTTTGAGGTCACACAGAGTTTGCAAGTAGCTTAAGATGACACATTAGATCATTACGTGCAGAAGTACACAGTAGTCTGTAGATAAGAGGAACTGTCGGCATACCTACAGTCCCAGGCTCCCCACCCAGCTTAGGCTTTGCAATTCAGCTATGGCTAGTTTTGCAAGACAGTTACAGAGGCAGCACTTTGCAAAACATGTACTTCCCTAGTCTTCTGCACCATCAGGTTTACAACACTTCAACGGCTATGTGGCAGTTGCAATTTAAGAATCTTATTTCAGTTTATAAAAGGATTAATGTTATACTGTCGGTTAATGCACAGCACATTCTTATTATTGCTTACATTTCGCACATAATGATCATCACACATAATAATTGGTTATACAATATCAAAAGCTACCTTAAAAGTTAGTTTAGTACATTTGTCCTTTACATCTTGCCTGAAGAAAAGGTCTGAGTTGCCTTGAAAGCTTGCATATCGTAATCTTTTTAGCTAGCCAATAAAAGGTGTCATTTTGCTTGGCTTTTCTCTACATTCATAATGGCTAACATGGTACAACACCCTAGTACTACATTTGTCTTACAAGAATACACTCTTACAGCTTAGCGTCTGTATTAGGTTACATTTGTTCGATTGGCTTAATTCAAATTATTATTTCTCAGATCACATTAGAATCATTTGTAAATTCATCAGCTGAGGTGTCAAAGTGTATGTTAAAATCACCCATGAGGATGTTATTAGGAGACATTGCACACAAAGTAGTTAAAACAGTAAAAAGTTCTGGAATAAAAACGCTTGATTGTTTAGTAGGTCTATATAAGAGAGCAATTATAGTAGGTGAAGACCCACAGAGGTTTCCAGCTAACAGGTCAAAGGAAGGATGCTCTGGGAATAGGATTGGTGATAATTTTAGGTCTTGCGGTGAATTTTTGTGAGACTCCCCTCCCTGAAGAAAGGGATTTACAGATGTTGACGAACCACAGGGGAAGCTCTTGATTTAAATGAAAATAATCATCAGTTGCTGTCAATTCTCCGTTAGGCATCTTAGTGTCTATAATAAAAATCACAGATCAGCAGAGCTTTGTTAGAGATAGATCAAGTATTAAATAATCCATACTTTAAAGTGTCTAGGCGCGCATATTGTGGTGGTTTTACCAGAGGATGTAGGTCAGAAATAGTGAGAGAATAGACCCACTGTTACTCCTGCTGAAACAAAAACCTTGACTATGTACTTTAGATGCTGGAGAATGTTGTGGCGCATATGTTGTGGTGAATATTTTAATTTTGTAGTTTTGTAGAAGTGACTGCATTAGGTAGCAAAGTGGATAGAATAATCCATAACAACCAAATCACCCAAGCAACACTTCCCAATAAAGCCCTACAGATACCTACTTGTCCTAGTTAAAATAAGACCAGTTATACGTGTTGTTGTTTTCTTTACATTGATTTAAAATTTACAATATTATACACATGAATAAATTGTATAATTTGTTACATTTTTATTGAATACTTTTCAATTTTGTACTTAAATGTGATTCAATGGAAATGCTCTGATTATATTTTTATTATGTTAATGAATACAAATAAAAATAACTTCACAATTAAAACTATTTTTTATGAATTTGTAATAATATAATTTACTTATTCAAAGTGCTTCACAAATGAGAAAATTAAGAGATAAAGCATAAAACATCAGCCTTTACATTCAATAAATGAAATTATTAAAATGTAGAATATAAAAATAAAATACACATAAAATAATACGTATTAAAAAATTAACCAAAAATGTATCTATACAAGAATACTGAATAAAATACTTACAAAAAAAACAACAAAATTAAAGCGAAAAAACACAATAAAACACTAAAAAGAGGTGCTTTAATAATTTTTTTAAATTGTTAGTTGCCTTTGCTTCTTTGATCTCTTCTGGCAATGTGTTCCATAGTTTGGGAACATAATAGTTAAAAATTGTCTCACCAGTGTGTTTTTGTTTCACCCTTGGTATAAACAGAATCCTACAGAGTAAGGATCTCAAATTTATAACATTTAAGAAGTTCTGTGATAAAAAAGCTGCTAGTCCATTTGTAGGTAATTAAAATAATCTTAAAATCAATTCTAAAAGCACCCGGAAGCCAATGAGGATTAAGTAGGATTTTTTTTTCTCAATTCTTATTAATATTCTGGCAGCAGCATTCTTAACTATCTTCAGTTCATTATTGATCATTTTAGGCAAGCTGGTAACAAAAGAACTACAGTATTCAAGGCGACTAGTAATATAAACATCTGCATCTTTCAGGGATAAAATATTTGCTATATTCCTCAAAAAATTGATGACTGTCTTTGAATTATGCTGAATAAAGTTTGTAAAACTCAGTTCACAATCAAGATTTTTAACACAAGCTTTATGGGGTCCCATAACTATTACTTTAGTTTTTTCTTCATTGAGTTTTAGTAAATTACTACACATCCATATAGCAATTAAGAATTGTTCAACATTATTTTTTACATCTAGAGAATTAGGCTCAACCATTACATACAGTTGGAATATCATCAGCATAAAAGTGAATACTTGCCGCAAAACTTCTAATAATATTGCCTTGTGATATGTAAAGCGAAAACGGTAATGGGCAAAGGATATTGCCTTGTGCTATTCCATAGAAATTCCTTACATGGGATGATATATGGCTACCTATTTTAACCTTTGATTTTCTGTCTGTTATATATGTCTTAAATCAATTTAAAACATCCCAGAGAACCACAGTGTTTCAGGGTGATACATTAAAATGCAGCACTAACATCAAATAAAATTAAAACAGATGAGTTGTTCACATTACTGTTAACCCTTAGATCATTGACTACCTTTAATAATGATGTTTTTGCACTATGACAAGCTCTAAAACTTGACTGTAATGTTTCAAAAATATAATCATCATGCAAAAATTCAGTGATCTGAAAGTGAACAAGTTATTTTAAACTTTTACATGAAAAAGAAAAATTAGAAATTGGCCTAAACGTATTAAGGACAGTGTTATTGAAGGAAACTTTCTCAAATACTGGCCTATCCTCAACACATTTCAACACCCCTGGAAAAGTGCTTTTTATGAGTGATATGTTATCAATATGAAGTACCGATTTAGTAAATAAAGAAAAATGTTTCCTTGAACATCACAGTAGGTACAGAGTCTACTGGACATGTTAACAATTTTAATTGTGGAACAACTTTGTTTAGACAATCAATATTTATAGTTCTGAAGGTGATTATGTTGGTATTGACCTTACTGTCTGAAATGTCAGGATCTCAGAGCTGTATAATGGATGAACGAATATCAGTAATCTTTTTTTTTTTTTTTTAATTTACAAACTCAACAGAGAGTTGATTTACCACTTCTGGTGCATGGTTAAGAAGCTTGCTGATGATCGAGAAATGGATTGTTACTGTTTTCTGTAATGACATTTGAAAAGTGTGCCTGCCATGCCTTGGTGATAGCCCTAATATACAGGGAACCACTTTACTTATGCATCTCATGATGGACTTCCACACTAGTCTTCCTTCACTTGCACTCAATTTTCTTACACCTTTTTAATTCAAGTATGTTAGCTGTCTACCAGAGAACAGTACTATTATGTCTTGATGTTTTAAGTTTTGCTATGAGCACATTATTCAATACATTTACATTACAATTCAAATGTAAAACCAGATTATGTATGGGCAAATCATTTAATGGTCTCTGTAAAATTGGACACAGCAACTGAATTAATCTACAAAGCAGTAGATTCTGTTAGTGTAGGAGATTAGACTACTATACATAATATGTGTATCTGTTTAATTCTCTATAATGAAGGGCAATGGACAAAATGTCAGCTAAAGAATGTACATCAACAATATATAAGCCAAAATTCAATTTGTTTTACAGTGTCAATGTTGTGACATCAGAGAGACTAAAGTTATTGTGATTCACCAAAGCATAACTGAAAATGAAAACATAATAATCTGTTAAACTTAATTTTTTATAGTTTCTGACATAGTGTTGTAGGAAACATGCATTATTATTATTATTATTAAAACTAACAGGAATCTACCTTTAGCAAACAAGTGCACTCCGCAGATGATTTCAAAATTAATTAGATTTGATAACCTCCTTTAACATACAGTAACTGCAATCAATTCAAACAAGTAAGGCAAAGCAGGAACACACTAGAGTACTATTACTTTAAATAGCAGGTTTTGCATATTTTAGTAAAAGGGTTTGCTCTCATATTACTCAAATTAACACTTGATGAGGACAAGGATATTCTTGTTATGAAGAAATCAACACTATATATTAACTTTTCAAGGAAGAAAGTAAACTAGCAAGGCAATCTAATGTAAATTTATAATTTATTATTTAAATTATCACTAAAAATAATAACTATGTCTAATATTAAAATTGGGGTCTCTCTCAACTATTATTTCTTAATTACTACATTGATGTATATTTATTAAAAATGGTGTTCTGTTATAACAAATCCTGTCCTGGACAATGAGGTAAGATATGCAAAGAGATTCTCTATTTTCTGCTAGCAAACAAAAATAATAAATTGAGTTTCATAAGAGCATAAAAGAGAACAACACAGAATAACAACTGGCTTAGCTAGATGTTTGTGCAGTAGTTAACCCTAATGCTTGACTCCTGCAATAGACATTTCTTTTTGGCATCTGGGGTTACCTGCACATAATACCTTAAACCTTTAGTTGACACTTGATACATTTATCTGGAACTTAACTACTTTGTAACAAATGGATGCTCAGTAGTCAATTGGATGATGGCCTGATTTATGGCTTGCTGCCCTTTCTGATATGGCTCCTTTGCCCTTGAAATCAGACCTTTATTACAGCCCAATATCTAGGTTCAGATTCAAGAGCTGTTATCTCAGATGGGCTATGAAGAGCAGCTTCTACCTGCGGGTATAAAGACGATAGTTTTGCTCAGTATTTCAATACTTCATCTGTAATAGCTAAAAATTATTGTTTCATTTATTGCAGTAGCAGTAATACTGGTGGCCATTTTAATCCAATTTCTTCTTGTATCTTGGTCAATTTGTTTTTCATTGGTCAAAGTGAATTCTGCAGGTGGTAAGCACAATATGCAAGTTACCTTTCATTTTGTTTATTATGTTCAAAATAGAGCCTTCAATAAAAATGTATCCTTAATAGTTTTGTCTGGTTTAGCTATTGTTGTAGCCTCCACTCAATTGAAAAGCATATCCATCACAACAAGTAATAAACTAAAGTCAATCAGAAGATATATCGCCACTCCGTGCGGGATGTTAAATTTATGTACTACCTTTCCATGGCGCATCAAATGATGGTGCCTATTTTAATGATGTTGTCATTTTCAGTAATGATTGGAAACTTATCTCGTCATCGGGGGGTGCTTGACAGTTTACAGCTGGTGGGGTTGACAGCTAACTCTAATAAGTGCTGGCTGGGTATGTTGGAAACCCATTATCTGGGATATTCCATGAGGAAGGATTTGCTCAAGCCTTAAATAGACAAGATGGGGGAGGTGCTTGCATATCCATGTCCCGAAACACAGAGGGAGTTTTGTGCCTTCCTCATGCACACGGGGTACTACAGGCAGTTCATTCCCAACTTTGGGCAGCCCCCCTCACTGACAAATGGCAGAACTGTAATGTTATCTGGACAAACACCTGTAACAGAGCCTTCTCGGACCTAAAAGCCGCTTTATCCTTGTTTGCAATCCGGACTTTTCAAAGGAATTTATTCTGAAAAACACATGCAAGTGATTTTGGTTTAAGAGCAGTGCTCTCACAATGTTTTGAGGGAGAAGAACACCCCATCATGTTTCTCAGCAGAAAGCAGCTACTCAGGGTGCGTAATTATTCGGCCAATCTGAGATCCAATCTTAGAAAGTTAATGCTTTAAATTAAGTTAAATTCAAATTAGTGTTTGCTCATAGATAATGATATAGTCTTTTCCCCCTGTCAGTTAGTATGAAACTTTCTTACTATAATTAAGATACAGTGTGATAATTGAGTCAGTTGATTAGAATAGGTCCCTGTGCAAAGGAACTTAACACTAGAATTACCAGAGCCTACGAAAAAACACGTAGATCCGTCCCACCTTAAATCGCTTTTTAAAATCGTTCTCACCTCTCCGCCAGCATCTTTTGTTCATCTAAATGTGCTGATAAACACAAGCTGCAAGCAGATGGCTATTCCGTCCCTCACTGACTTAGAACGTGCACAAACTTCTCCCAGCTCATGTTTTGATTGATTATCTGGGAGTGAAGTGGAGTTCTAGAGTGGAAATAATAGATAGTTATTTGGAACACATTCCTTTCATGTGTGTTCCGTAATCTGTGTGAACTACATTGTTAAAACAGACACTTTTTCATATTTTAGTAATAAATGTTACAAAATGTAGGCATAAACTATAAAATGTGTGAAGCCTGAAGGCCAAAGATCAAATAAACACTTTCAGAAAAGGTTCAAGAATGTCACAACTGCTTCTGTAGCGTACTGGTAAGATTTCATCAGTCAGAGCGCAGTAGACTTGCTGTACCTCAGAGACCTGAATTGGATTCCCCGCTGGGGAGAATTTTTTTTTTTAAAGTTTGCTCCCTGTCTATCTACAGTATATCGTAATAACAGTAAACAGCTTCCCTGTCTGCCTATCATATAGTGTCTTTCCTTCCTATCTATCTATATATCTATCCCCTTAGCTGTTTTTTATATATCTATTATACAGTGCCCTATGGGGTGCCAAACAGGCAATTACAATGATTTTCGGAATATATAAAGTCAAAACTTGAATATATAAAGTAATTCCTGAATATATAAAGTCGGCGTTGGGATATATAAAATCATTCCTGAATATATAAAATTTCAGTGCTTGTCATTTCTCTCGTACTAGTGAAAGGTAAACTTCGACAGAAGCCACTCAGATTCGATTGGGCTTGTGAGGTTCGTCCAAAAATGCACCCATACAAAAAGAATAAATAAATATAGTGTTCAAAATGCCGGGAACATACATCATTTTAAATGAATTAACTGAACAGTGTTTTTTTTTTAAATATTTTTCTGAAGATGTTTTTGTTAACTTAGTTCATTACGTTGTAGTAGGAACTCATTGAGTTTACTAAAAATGTGCCTGAGTCGTTTCAATCAATATCAATATAATCTGACTTTAAATTTATATATTCAGGAATGATGTTATACAGTATATTCCGACGCTGACTTTATATATTCGGTAATGACTTTATATATTCTGATGACGACTTTATATATTCAGAAATGACTTTATATATTCCGAAAATCATTGTAATTTCTTGTTTGGCACCCCAAAGTGCACTGTATAATAGATATATAAAAAACAGCTAAGAGGATAGATAGATAGATAGATAGATAGATAGATAGATAGATAGATAGATAGATAGATAGATAGATAGGAAGGAAAGGCACTATATGATAGGCAGACAGGGAAGCTGCTATATAATAATAAAATTACTGTTATTACTATATAGATATTATTTATTTACTTACTTCCTACAGCGTAAAGTCACAAGTGCAGTGCTTCCCATGTACATATACAAAGTACAGCAATGGCAAAAGTGCATTCTTGATCCGATGTAAAACAATCATCATGAATTGAGTTTGCCTCCATTATAGCGCGTCTGAGAAAACAGCAGTGTCAAATGCTTTGGGTGGATTTGAGTTTGGGATCGTGAACACGGCTGACAGAATAACAGAATAAAAAAAAAGCTAACCTTTACAAGTATCATAAATTACACCGGCTGTTACAGACTGGAATCTAATGTATGTTTTTATTTTATAATAGTAAAAATACGTGCAGCTCACTTTTCAAAATGGACTCATCTGGAATTGAACCTATGAAGTTCAGACTACCAGTCAGGAGCTGATACCGTTGCACCACCACAGCGCTCTTAGCAAATGTGTCTCAATATTGCACTCCAACGCGGGTTGTTTTTCTGTAGTTATATTTTTGAATAAAAGCACACTTGTTCTACTATATTTGTACTTTTTGTGAAAATGTTTCTTTGATATTTGGACTTCAGGCTTCACACATTATAAACTTCATATCTACATTTTGTCAATTATGACTAAAACATGAAAAACGTTTCTTTTTTTAACAATGTGTGTACATAGATCTATGTAGACACGGAACACACATGAAATGCAAATGCACCAAATAATGATACAGTATTTATAAAAGGTGTCATTTTGCTTGACTTCTCACTCTATACAACTCCAAGCAACTGACACGCAGGTAAACAGACTTGACCTAAGAAAACTGTGTGCCGGTAGGGGATGTGATAGCAGACTGTTTAGCTGTCGCAAAATGTGTGTATATATATTGTAAACAAGCGCTTTATAGCGCCCGACCCGGCATAGAATACGCAGAGGCACGTGTTCACACTCAAGGTCTTTATTTTTCTTCAGCTGTGTGACACGTCTTCCCCGTGCCACACAGCCCAAACACAGTCCAAAACACAAACACACAAAGAAACCAAACACTTTCCTGCTCCACCACTCCTCCCAGGCAACCTCGTCCTCTTCCTCCCGATTCTGGCCTCGATTGCTGGGAGGCAGGCCCTTTTATGCCCCACCCGGGAGTGATCCAGGTGCCTGACCAGCTGGTCTTAATTGCACCTCCGGGTGGGGCTGATAAACCGTCCAGTGTGGTGGCTGGATCTCTGCAGCACCCCCTAGCGGCCACCCCATCTCCCAACCGGGCTGCTGTGGTGGACTCCATGTCCCATGGAGCCACGGGGGAGATTGAGGAGGAATCCAGTGCCAGGGAGACTGCCCCCAAGCGCCCCGGGGGAGGTATTGCAAAGTCCATGATGGCTCCCCCGGGACATATGCATCAGAGGCGTCCTGGCCGGGCATGGGACCCGGCTGTCTGTCACATGGCCCCTCCCTCAGATGAGGCTTGTGGGGCTCATCGGCCTGCCCCGCGAGGGCCGGTCTTCTCCAGGGCGGGAGTCGGCATTCCTGGTTCCGCGGCTGCGCCCTGTCAAAACAGAATAAACAGGTCTGGGGGCGTTGCCCCGACGTCCCTCGGGACAAGCCCGCCAGACATTGCCACTGCGGCCACAGTCATAACACTGCCGACTCCCTCCAGTACGGCCCCTCTGCATGCGGAAGCAGGCAGGGAATATCTGCCCCTTCGCCCCCTCCGAGGAGGGCTTGTGACGGTTCCGCCCCTCTGCAGTGCAGCCTCCTTCGCTCCAAGCCGTCCTGGCATACACTGCTCTATGTACGGGGTTTCCGGTTTCCTCTTCCGGTTCCCCCTTTTCCTTTGGGTCGCACTGGCGGTCTGAGTCCCCCTATGAGAAAAGGAGGGACCCCGCACCGCCTGCGTCCCTTTGGACTGCCGCAAGACTGGCGCTAGCGGTCGGGGCGGGGTTGTTTGGCAGCCGGTTTCCACCTGCTGCCTCCCCGCACGCTCGTCCGCCTTGCTGTCAGTCATCACAGCAGCCTCTCGTGTGGTGGGCGGTCCGCCTGACAGGCAGTACTAAGCAACACTGCTGCCGCGTCCCGCCCCCTTTTCTCTGCGGTGCCGGCTTCACTTACCTGCACCGCTCTGTCCTGCCGGTGGGAGGCTGGCCACCCGCCATCACGAAGCCATTCAGCCAGGGCCCCGCACGGGATACCGAGCTTCTTCTCCAGCCCCTCCTTCGCCTCCGACAGGACCTGAAAAACTTGTAAAAGGGACTGTAGGGCGAGGACAACGGACTTCACCTCCCCTACAGCCCAAGAAACATTAATAGTGGCGGCCGGTGGATTTGGGCTCTCTGTGTCGCCCTCCGCCGACCGGCGTGCCAAGAAGACCCTGTGGATCCCCCACAGGCCCCTTCGGGTAGTCTGGAGGAGAGGGAAGGGCGTCCATCATCCCCGCCTGCTGATCCTCCTCGGCGGGTGATTGACACACGTCCCCGTTTACCTGCTTTGCGGAGCCGCTCCTGCCCCACTTGCAGGGGTGCCGCGCTGGGAAGCTCGTCCGGGCTCTCCTCCGTCAGCCGCTGGCTCAGGCCGAAGGGAAGACACAGCTCCGCCTCGCTCACCTCCGAGCTGGCTCCGCCGTCACGCCATGGACACCCGTCCCCCTGCCCGCACCGGGTGCTTCGCCCCTCGGCGTCCAGGAGGTAGGTCGACCCACATGCGGAAAAACAAACCCGCGGCCCATCACCTACCTCCGGTGGCATCCCGTGCGGCGGACTGGCGTGGCGGCGTCTGTCAGTTGGCCTCTGTGTCCGCCCAGCTTTTTTCTTCCCCATTGCAAAACGCCTACAGCAGCTCCTTGGCGGCCTCAGTTGGGTACTCCGCGCTGGCTTGCACGTGCCTGCTTGCGGCCCCTGCCGCATGTGCGCGCTTCGCGCTGTACCGCGTGTGCTGGCTTACGGCTCCTGCGCGCAGCGCCGCTTCAGTGCGCTGTGCTGTGCAGTCCTGCCTGACTGCTTGCCTATAGCTGCATCGGGAGCACGCTCTCCGACGCCGCTGAGCCGAGAACCGTGCCCCGCGCTATTGCGCTTCGCTATGCCGGGTCAGCAAGAGATTCTAACGCAGGTTCCGACCCAAATGGACGGGCCGGGATCCTGCCGACTACGCCAGTGTAAACAAGCGCTTTATAGCGCCTGACCCGGCATAGAATATGCAGAGGCACATGTTCACACTCAAGGTCTTTATTTTTCTACACGTCTTCCCTGTGCCACACAGCCCAAACACAGTCCAAAACACAAACACACAAAGAAACCAAACACTTTCCTGCTCCACCACTCCTCCCAGGCAACCTCGTCCTCTTCCTCCCGATTCTGGCCTCGATTGCTGGGAGGCAGGCCCTTTTATGCCCCACCCGGGAGTGATCCAGGTGCCTGACCAGCTGGTCTTAATTGCACCTCCCGGTGGGGCTGATAAACCGTCCAGTGTGGTGGCTGGATCTCTGCAGCACCCCCTAGCGGCCACCCCATCTCCCAACCGGGCTGCTGTGGTGGACTCCATGTCCCATGGAGCCACGGGGGAGATTGAGGAGGAATCCAGTGCCAGGGAGACTGCCCCCAAGCGCCCCGGGGGAGGTATTGCAAAGTCCATGATGGCTCCCCCGGGACATATGCATCAGAGGCGTCCTGGCCGGGCATGGGACCCGGCTGTCTGTCACAATATATATATGTAAATTTGATGTTTAAATTTGTAAAATATATTTTGTAAATTATGTTGTATATAATAATAATTGTGCAATCGTTCTGTTGATAATATTTACTTTTCTAATTGTAATTTTATTTATATTATAATCAATGTATTTGTATATAAGTTTGCAAGTTGGTCTGAACGGAAGGGCGCAGTGGTCACATGATAAGGTCGGAGGTGGAGCGGAAATGCACATAGTGACATGCTTAATGAATGCTGAGCTGTTTAGTTTTAATAAGATAGAGAAGAAGCAGAGAGACTGTAACAGAGATTCCTGAATTTCTGGTCAGAAGGCGCACACGGTAATGTTAATTTGTTATCCTAACACCTGCGCAATTCATTAATTGTTTAATTTACTAGTTTTATTGTATTTTAGCTTTTCACGGTGTTTGAGAGCGGAGAAAGAGAGAGAGCAAATAAATACTCTTTAAACATCAGTCGGAGCGTGGTCTCATCTGTACCAGGAGAAAACGTTCAGGAGCAGCTACAGTGAAAAACGTTGCTGTTTATTGGAGTGAGTCAGCAAAGAGTTTTGCTAGCGTTTCAGAGAAGATTGGAAGGACACGTGTTTCAATACTCCATTACCACGTTCCTCGGGAGGATCTGCCTACAAATCCCAGCATTCGTTGCACGCGACGTCAGGAGCTTCAACACCCAATTCAGCGCGAAGCAGTTTGGCGCGCAATAAGAAGACAGTTTTGAAGTAAAGTGCTGCAACAAAAAGGGAATCGTTCTAACATCTTTGGACTATTCGGTTTACAATAAGTCTTAACGCTGTTGGGAGGTCAGGTTAGGCATCTTTAAATTTGGAAATATAGTCGTATTCTTAATTGTTGATATTAACGTTTCTTGTTATTCATATTTGGAAAGTTTTAATTACATATTGTGTCTAATATGCTATTTTGTTTTGTAAGTTGAACAGAAATGTGTGGATTGTTTGATAATTGATTATATATATTTTCATGAGAATTCTATAATTCACATTTGATTGTTTAATATTTAATGCAGTGCTTATAAGTTTGTTAGTGAAAATGGAACAAGGTACAGTAGGAAATCATTTACTAGAACAAGTAATTGAGGCTTTAGAAAATGAGAAGGCACAATTAGAGAAGAAATTAGAAACTGAACTTGAAAACTCAGAAAGACAAATGGTTGAAGAACGCATAGCTGAAATTTATGCAGATCTTGAAATACACAGAGTAGGGCTGCAGGAGCAACCATCTAATGTTGAGCAGCAGGTTAGGCGCTCAGAAAGAGCTAGACGCCCAACAGGAAAAACACTGGAGTTCAAAGAAAATGAGATAGCTAAGAAGGAAAGAAAGTTTATGCTCATGAATGTAAATTTTAAAGCAGAGGTTCAGCTTATCATGTCTAAACTCAAGGAAGAATTGTCCAAAGCTGAGTTAAGTGAAATGATTTTGGATTTGGAAAAATATGAGTCAGATCTGAAAAAGGAATATGAGGGTTTACGTGCACTGGCAACCCCATCTCAAGACATAAGAAGAAAAATGGATAGCAGCATCTCAGTAATTAGTGAAATAATGGTAGTTCTGAAAAGGCGCAATAAGGAAGCAGGTACCAAAATGTTTGATTCAGTTGCTGAGAAAGAAACTCTCCTCCAGTTACTCCAAAGAGAAGAAGCCAGGTCGATTTATGGACTGTATCAAGAGCTGGACGTAGTAGTCAGCAAGGAAGTCACGTGTCGACAAAAAGGGCAGAGACTGCAGCACGCTTGGCAGCAAAACGGGCTGAGATTAACAGAGAAAGGGAAATTTCTATTCAGAGAAAGGAGGTCTTAGCCCAACAAGAGAGATTAAAAATGCTGGAAAATCAAAGGGATCTTGAAGTCATAGAGGCAGAATACACTGTTTATGCTGAAGAGGAATTAAAGTTGAGTGCTGAAATAGGAGATATTAGAATAATAACCACACTACCTCCAAGTCAGTCTCCAATGCAGCACGACAGCATTCCTCCTGCCCAAGTTCCTCAAAGCATTTCAGCTCCTGAAGGTAAAACAGAATCAGCATCGAAGGAAGCCTTGCTAGTTCAGGCATTAAGAGAATCCCTGGCAGTGACTAAACTTCCGGCACCAGAGCCATTTGTGTTTACAGGGGACCCACTCAAATTTATTGAATGGAGCAACTGCTTCAAGACCTTAATTGAAACAAATTGCACAAACCCAGCACATAAGTTGTTCTATTTGAAAAGATACCTAAGTGGAGAAGCACTGAGCGTAGTTGAAGGAATGTTTTATAGAAGTGATGGGGAAGCATTTACGCAAGCTTGGGTTGCATTGAACAAACGCTATGGTCATGCCTTTGTAGTCCAAAGAGCATTCAGAGCCAAACTGAGTTCCTGGCCAAAGATTGGACCAAGAGAATCTCTTAAATTGAGAGAGTTTAGTGATTTCCTCATCTCATTCAAGAATGCAATGCTGCATATACAGGGCTTAAAGATTTTGGATGATTGTGAGGAGAATCAGAAATTATTGCAGAAGCTACCTGATTGGCTAACAACCCAGTGGAATCGATATGTTACTAAAGCACTAAGTGATAACAAACCATATCCAAGCTTCCAGGAATTTTCAGACTTTGTGGAAGAGGAAGCGCGCATCGCATGCAATCCAATTTCCTCACTTTATGCACTGAAACATACGGAGGAAAAACCTGTAAAGGAACAAAGGCGTCTTAAGGCAAGCACCTTAATGATATCAACAAAGACATCTCATGATCCAAAATCCACTTTAAGAGACTCAGATGGATCAGAGGGTAACAAAGATTCCAAAACTAGCTCTTCCGCCACTCAAAACTTGAGGCAAGTAGAATGTGTCTGTTGTCAACAAAACCACTTTATATATAAATGTAAAAAATTTGCAACAATGTCTTTGGAGGAAAAGAAAAAAATTATCGTCGACCATAACGTGTTTTGGCTGCCTTAGGGTTGGTCATATTTCCAAAAATTGTAGAAAGAGGGCCATTTGCAATGTCTGCAGACGTAACCACCCCACACCGCTTCATGAAGAACATCATCAAGAAAAGGGACCAGACTTGCCACAGTTTGAGGAGAATTTGTCTACTGCTTTGTGCAGCGTGAATGTAGCCAACAGCGAGCGCACTTCAATGATTGTTCTAGTGTGGCTTTCTTGTGCAGCAAAGAACAGTCCAGAAATCTTAGTATATGCATTACTGGACACACAGAGCAATAATACGTTTATTGACCAGGATGTTTGTGAGAAAATTCAAGCAGACACAGAACCTGTTAGATTAAAGCTGTCAACAATGACTGACAAAAGTTCAATAGTTAATTGTCAAAGAGCAGTTGGACTAAGAGTGAGAGGGTACTTTTCACAAGAGTACATTGTACTACCACCTGTATATACACGAGAATACATTCCACTAGAACAAAGTAGCATCCCTACTAGTGAAACAGTGAAAGGTTTGACCCATCTTCTCAGTGTGGCAGAAAAAATGCCAGATCTGTTGAACTGTCCTGCAGGTCTTTTAATTGGCTATGACTGTGCAAGAGCCCTGAAACCGAAACAAGTGATATCAGGGGGGGATTATGAGCCATATGCAGTCAAGACTGAACTAGGCTGGAGTATAGTAGGAACCATAACACCTTGTATAAACCCAAGGAAGGTGAAAGGATTTTGTCACCGCATCTCTGTAAAGGAATTACCATTTGTTATACCTGCCACTGTGAATAAGGCTCTAGAAACTGATTTCTTGGACACGGAGCCCAGAGGACAGAAAATATCTCAAGAAGATATACAATTTCTAAACCTCTTAAATGATAAAATTCACCACAATGAAGAAGGACATCTTGAAATGCCTCTACCCTTCAAAGAGCGTCCTCTGCTGCCTAAAAATAAGCAGCTGGCTGAAATATGTTTGAGGCATTTAAAAAGAAAACTGGAGAAAAGTCCCAAGTACAAAGAGGATTATGTGAAATTCATGAATGGTGTCTTGAACGATGGTGATGCAGAAGAAGTAACTGCCACACCAAAGGAGGGTAACACATGGTACATTCCACACCATGGGGTGTATCATCTTAGAAAGCCAGAGAAAATTAGAGTCGTATTTGACTGCTCTGCAAAATTTGAAGGTAACTCTCTAAATGATCACCTTCTTACAGGACCTGACTTAACTAATGTCTTGACTGGAGTTCTTTGTAGATTTCGGCAGCACCGAATTGCAATTATTTGTGACATGCAAAAAATGTTCCACCGTTTCCATGTCAACGTAGAAGATCGGGATTTTCTGAGGTTCTTGTGGTGGGAAAATGGGAACACACAAATGAAACCCAAGGAATATCGAATGAGAGTGCATATTTTTTGGGCAGCATCATCTCCAGATTGTGCTAACTATGGCATGAAGTACCTTGCCAATAAGTATGAAAAGGCAAACCCATTGGCAGCAAGTTTCATCCGAAAAAATTTCTATGTTGATGATGGACTTACCAGCATTGACTCTGTTCAGAAAGCCAAGCAACTGATTAAGGAAGCACGGGAGGTATGTGCTAAAGGAAAATTACGTTTACACAAATTTGTGTCTAATAACAGAGATGTTTTGAATGCAGTTCCAAACAATGAATGTGCCAGTTCAGTGAAAGATGTAGACCTGAATTATAATGAGCTTCCAGTGCAAAGTGTACTCGGAGTAAAGTGGAATGCTGAAGCTGATGCATTTACATTCAATGTCATTGTCGATGAAAGGGCAGCCACACGCGAGGAATACTATCAATGGTTGCAAGTGTGTATGATCCATTAGGGTTTCTTTCTCCCTATATCTTGACTGGGAAAAGAATACTTCAAGAGATGTGCAAACGGGGTGTAGGATGGGATGAACCACTTTCCCCTGAACTAAGGCCAAAGTGGGAGGCGTGGCTTTATGACTTGAAAAACCTTCAATAAATTTGCATAAAAAGATGTCTCTTTCCTGAGAATCTTGGCATAATCCAAAAAATTGAGTTACATCACTTTTCAGATGCTAGCAATAATGTTTATGGTCAGTGTTCATATATTAGGATTGTGACTGACAAACAAGTTCACTGTACTCTGATCATGGGTAAGGCCAGAGTGGCACCCATAAAGGTTGTTACCATACCTCGCCTTGAGCTGACTGCAGCTACAGTTTCTGCTGCAGTGAGTAGCATCCTTAGAGAGGAGCTAGAATTGAAGATAGATCAGGAATTCTTCTGGACAGATTCGCAGGTAGTGCTTGGGTATATCAAAAATGAAGCTCGGCGCTTCCATGTTTTTGTAGCTAATCGTGTTCAGAAAATAAGAGACAAAACAGATCCAAGTCAATGGTTCTATGTTGAAACAAGTCAAAATCCAGCAGATCAAGCCTCTAGGGGTGTTAAGGTGGCAGACTTGATTGCTTCGCATTGGTTCACAGGACCTAAATTCTTATGGGAACGGAAGATTGTAACAAGCCTAGGAACCCCAGAGCTACTTATAGGTGACCCAGAGGTAAGGGTCTTGAAGTCTGATGTTTCTGAAAGAGAAAGTTTTCTTGAAAGGTTCTCAAGATTCTCAGATTGGAATGCAGCTCTTAATGTTGTTGCTAGAATTCTAAGGCTGGCAAATAAAAAACAAACAGGACCCATTAGTGTAGAAGAACGAAGAATAGCCGCCTTTGTACTCATAAAGGCAGCACAAAGGGAAGCCTTTGAAGAAGAGTTGAAGTGTTTCAGTCTAAAATCTGCTAAGTTATCAAAAACTCACAAGATGTTCCAACTTGACCCATTCCTTGAAAATGGACTGCTCAGGGTTGGAGGTCGATTGAGAAAATCTTCCACATCATTTGACTTGAAACATCCAGCAATTCTTCCTAAGGATGGTATTATTACGCAATTAATACTTGATCACTGCCACAAGAAAACTCAGCACCAAGGCTGAGGGCAAACACTAAATGAAATTAGAGCAAGTGGATATTGGATAATAGGTGCCAGTAAGGTAGTGGCCAAGCACATTAAATATTGTGTCACTTGCAGAAAGACACGAAGACAGAATGAAGGGCAACGCATGGCAGACCTGCCTGCTGATCGAGTCGAACCTTCTCCTCCATTCTCATATGTAGGAATTGACTGTTTTGGACCCTTCCATACAAGACAAGGGCGTAAGGAATTCAAGAGATATGGTCTGTTGTTCACATGCTTAAGCTCTAGAGCCATTCACATAAAAATGGTAGAAGATCTCACAACCGATGCGTTTTTAAATGCTTTGAGATGCTTTATAGCAATTAGAGGAACAGTGAGGCAGATTCGATCAGACCAAGGTACGAATTTCCTTGGAGCAAGGAATGAGCTGGGGAAAGCTCTGTTGGAGTTAGACAAGGAAAGAATCACAGCTTATCTTGCATGAAATCAGTGTGACTTGCTAATGAATGTTCCCGAGGCAAGTCACATGGGAGGAGTTTGGGAACGCCAAATACGAACAGTTAGAAGTGTAATGAGCTCTGTCCTGACACAAGCTGCAGGAAGACTAGATGACTCTTCCCTGAGGAAATTTTTCTATGAAGCCATTGTGAACAATCGCCCACTCACTATGAATACAATTAATGATCCTAAAAGTGTTGAGCCTTTAACACCCAATCATTTGCTCACAATGAAGACCT
This sequence comes from Polypterus senegalus, assembly GCF_016835505.1. Lineage (NCBI taxonomy): Eukaryota > Metazoa > Chordata > Cladistia > Polypteriformes > Polypteridae > Polypterus > Polypterus senegalus. The sequence continues at coordinate 184,983,443 of NC_053156.1, read as the reverse complement.
CTGTGCCTCTTCCACCTCCTGGAAAGTTTGTCAGAGAAGATTTGTATGCCAAGAAAAGGTGGCGTAAAGTGCAATACTTGTCAGAACAGTTCTGGAGCAGATGGCGCAAGGAATACCTGACCAACCTAAGCCTTAGACAACAGTGGCATACACCCAAAAGAAATGTACGAGTTGGGGATGTAGTAATTGTCAAGGAGGACAATATTCCCAGAAATGAGTGGAAACTTGCCAGAGTCATAGAAACAAGTGAAGATGATGATGGCTTAGTACGAAAGGTTAAAATTCAAATAGGACAAAGGGATTTAGGAAAGCAAGGTGAATGTCAGATGCAACTATCCTTTCTAGAACGACCAGTTCACGAATTAGTTGTATTAGTAGAGAGTGATTCCTAAATTACTATGCAGATAATATTAAAACGGATGTCTTAGAGATGTAAATTATGGTATCGTTCGCAAGTTTGAGTCTGAGGTAACATACAAGATGTAAGATTAATTTTTGGCTTAAAGGGTTTAAAAGGAAAATTACAGGATTTATTAAATTCTGTTTGAATATGGTTAACATAAATCTTTGTAATTTTGGTGGCAGTGTAGCTGTCGCAAAATGTGTGTATATATATATGTAAATTTGATATTTCAATTTGTAAAATATATTTTGTAAATTATGTTGTATATAATAATAATTGTGCAATCGTTTTGTTGATAATATTTACTTTTCTAATTGTAATTTTATTTATATTATAATCAATGTATTTGTATATAAGTTTGCAAGTTGGTCTGAACGGAAGGGCGCAGTGGTCACATGATAAGGTCGGAGGTGGAGCGGAAATGCACATAGTGACATGCTTAATGAATGCTGAGCTGTTTAGTTTTAATAAGATAGTAAGAAGAGAAGAAGCAGAGAGACTGTAACAGAGATTCCTGAATTTCTGGTCAGAAGGTGCACACGGTAATGTTAATTTGTTATCCTGACACATTCGCAATTCATTAATTGTTTAATTTACTAGTTTTATTGTATTTTAGTTTTTCACGGTGTTTGAGAGCGGAGAAAGAGAGAGAGCAAATAAATACTCTTTAAACATCAGTCGGAGCGTGGTCTCATCTGTACCAGGAGAAAACGTTCAGGAGCAGCTACAGACTGCTTGCTGTTTGCTGCTTAGCCACAAATTTAGAAGACAAAGGACGTGACGGAGAAGTGTGAAGCGTTTTAAGGTGGGACGGATCTACGAGTTTTTTCGTAGGCCCTGGTAATTCTAGTGTTAAAAGACCAATTTTCAGCATAAAAAAATTGGATAGGCATACAGTTTTTTTCTGATTGTTTTGAAATGGCTCAGAAACGTTTAGAAACTATTTAACTGAATAAGCAAACTTAAAGAAATGAAACAAGAATTTTAAGCTTTAAATAGAACTTTTCTTAATAAGAACTATATCTATATTGTCTTTTTTGTGTGAACTGTTTTAATTAGAATTTTGGCTAAAGCTTTTAAATAATGAAAATATTTTGAACTGAGCTACTGCGAGGTACTGTGCTGTACCTGAACTTAAGAAGATTTAAGAGACTGTGATATAACATAAGGCATTGTGGGCAATCACTTTTTTTTGTCTGAGTCATGGAAGCCTTGCTGAAAGCCATCTGTGTCTGCAGAATACCTGATTGTGACATAGTTGTTCCTAGGAAAAGAGCTGTCAGAAATAAGAGCTGCTGTGAACATGGCAATGTCTAAGCATAGCTCAAGTGAAGTTGGGAGTGATCTGAGTACAGACTCGAAGCCAGAGAATGTGATTGGGGATCTTAAAGGTCACATAAAGCAAAGAAAAGATCAACTTTCTGAGTTTATGGCTGAAATCGAAAGCCTTAAAGACATTCTGGAAAACCACATTGATGTAGCGCAGAAGCTTGGAATCTTTCATGACATGCAGTCAGGTCAAGGAGCTGAATAAAAGTCTAATATAAACACATATTAAAGAAGGCGCAATTAAAAAACAGAAAATGGCATTCGCAGAAATTTATTGATGCTACAGCGACATGGCAGAAAAATACAGAGAACCTTTTAGCACACTCATTTGACAAGGAGCTAAATAATCAATTCTGAGAGATGCAATTGCAAGAACGAGATCGCTCAGAAACCAGAGTCCCACGATAATAAATGTGGCTTGTTGTCCAGCTAAGCGCTGCAGCATCTCCTGTGACAGTTGTAATTGAACAATCGATACTCGATAGAATCCTTTAAAGGCTGGATGACCTTGAGTCTGAAAGGCAGGAATGATCTGTAACTAATGCAGTGGCCCTTTCGCAGACTTTAACAGACATGATCTTGTTGAAGTCGATGCTACTAAGCTGTTAGCTCAGCAATGGGAGAAACAAGATAACCCCCCAGTGCTGCTCACAGAAGTACAAATATTTAATGGTGATCCTCTAACATATACATCATTCATTTGAGCCTTTGATTATTCTGTGGAAAATGTGTTTGAAAATGACCTAGATAAACTGCACTTTCTAGAGCAGTACACTGGAGGCTGCCCTCAAGAGCTTGTTCAAGCCTGTCTTGGACTTATGCCAGAAAATAGGCATGCCAGAAACAAATTATCAAAAGGTAGGCCAACCCAGTATACTCAAAACCTACTAAGGAGATAGTATGCAGATCTACAGTATAGAACACACATTAAAAAGATTATGAACTGGCCACAGATGAAGTCAGCAGAAGACGGAGAAGCATTGATAGATTTGGCTCTTTATCTTGGTTACTGTTTGAATTTCGCACCTACAATATAGGTGAAAACCTGCATATTGTCGTCTCCAACCTTCCATATGAACTGAAGTGAGAGTGGACATCAATAGCTTGCAGTACTGAAAGAAAAGAAAAAAGTTTTATTTTCTATTCCTGAAGAAGACAGAGCTCTTGAACAAAAGCACTTAGACTTGAGCTACAGTCAACTTCCCACAAATCGTGCCCTGGGCATCCAGTGGTGCACAGAAACTGACAGTTTCAAATTTCAGTTAAAGCTACAAAATAAGCCTGCTACAAGGCATGGTATTCTGTCTGTTGTTAGCTCTGTTTATGATCCTCTTAGTTTTATAGCACCTCTCATACTGCCAGCAAAACTTATTCTAAGAGACTTGTGCAAAGACAAATGTGGATGGGATAAGGAAGTAGAAGTCAAACACATTCAAAAATGGAAAAAAATGGATGGATGACTTACAGTTGCTAGCAAACTACAATGTGAACAGATGTATCAAACCTGCACAATTTGGAACCATAAATACAGCACAAATGCACCATTTTGCAGATGCCAGTGAAGATGGATATGGCACCATCACATACCTTGTCTTAACCAACAAAGAAAGCAAAAGGAATTGTTCATTCCTAATGGGCAAATCAAGAGTTGCACCATTGAAGCATGTCACGATTCCAAGGTTGGAGCTGACAGCAGCCATTGTGGCCATCAAAATTGACAAAATGCTTAAAAGGTAAGCTCCAAATGCCCTTACAAGAATCTACATTTTGAAGTGACAGCACCACAGTGCTAAAATACATTTAAAATGAAAGCACTCGATTCAAGACCTTTGTTGCCAACAGAATCTCCATGATCAGAGATTATTCACAACCTTAGCAGTGGAGGTATGTCACATCTGCCCTTAATCCAGCTGATCAAGCATCCAGAGAGCTAAGCATAGAAAGCTTTCTCAAAAGCACCACATGGTCATAAGGTCCAAGTTTCTTATTAAAGCCCAAACATAAGTGGCCAAAAAGACCAGATTGACTGAACGATTCACTCTCTAAAGATGATCCAGAAATTAAAATCTGTGCAGTTAACATGACAAGAACAGAGAAGGTGACCGAGCCAATCAACAAACTAATCAGTCGCTTTTCAGGCTGGCTACGCTTGAAGAAAGCAGTTGCTTGGCTACTCAAGTTTAAAGACATACTGCTGCATAGGGCAGGGCAATGTGGCCAAAAATATTTATCACGATATATATTTGAACATTTGCCATAACGATAACTGACGATATGATTGATGCGAGACAAAATACTTTATAACTCCACAACTTTATTAGTGCAAAAAAAAAAACCTTCAATTTATTTTCACTTAAACAAGCAGCTGTTTTCATGTGCATTAAAGCTATATAAAAATGTAACAGTGCAAATGCAAATTCCTTGCTGACAGTTTAACCAAAAGGCATTTCCAGTGGAAATGGGCTGACATATCCTAAGCATAACCATGTATAATATCCACAAAACTTAAAAAGAGTTGCTTTGTAACATAAAACACAACATAAAATTCAAGCCTAGAGTGTCCATAATCTCACTCAGTGTGTTGGTTATAGTCTCCGCTATGCAGTCAATCATATTGTGGGTTGATACAAAACTAACTCTGACCTCTTTAGTGACCTGGCAAACATATTTAATGTAAATAATTAATTGTTTTACATCTGAGATATCTGTGGTTTCATCACACAGAATACTGAAAAACTTTGCTGTGTGTATATTGTTCAGTATGTTAGATTTTGTTTCTGATGCTAAGACATCCAGCAGCTCTTGCATTATTCTTTCAGAGGTGTAATGTGCATTTTTACCAACATTAAGACTTTTGAATGGGAAAGGGAGAGCCTGTTGGATATTCAATTCACACTTGCACTATGGCAGGTATGCATTCTCGACATTTCCACTTTATTCTCGCCGTTTATCTCGAGATTAAATTCGACGTGTTGACTTTATTCTCGTAGTTTGTCATTAAAGTAGAGCATCATAAACTAAACTTCATCTTAAAATGAATGTTTAATTTACTAGATTTTCTCAAACCCCCGTCATAAATTATGTAGCAACATGTCGACTTTATTCTCGTCATAAGCGTCAAGATTAAAGTGGAAATGTCGAGGATAAAGTCAACATCTCAACTTTATTCTCGACATATAGATTTTTCTTCACTTTGTCCATATTTTTTTTTTTCTTCACCGTGGCCCTAATATGCTTCCGTACAAAACCCTCAGCAATTCAGTGATAAAACTTTTGCTCAGGACACAGTGTGTGCCGCAAGGGTTTCTGCACACGTTTGGCAATATGGACGCAGGTCCATATATGAGCAAATATAAGAACGGCAGATGGGGTCACTTTAAACAGGAACCATAGTGAATGCTACAAGGATTTTTGCACACCGAACACACCTAATGCTTAAACAACTGTATGTGTATATATTGGTTTGCTATGTACTTTACAAGAAGAGAGCTGCTGTACGCTTAGCCGCACTATACAGACTGCGCTGACGCTGAGAACAGAGATTTCACTTCCTGACGCCTTTTTTCTGATATCTGACAGGCTGGTTTCAATAGACTTTTTTTCATTTTATCAGACCTCATCTTGCCCGCCCACCTCCACATCCTCTTTGCTTGTAAACTGCCGCTTCGCTCCCGCTATTACCATGTACAGCCCGCTCTCGAAACCCCACCTCCCTATAGTCTTTGCTTGTGAACTCTGCTCCGCCTCGACACCCACTATTATCTTTAGCAGTATTTGCCCACCAGCCCGCTCGTCCCTTGCCATCTCTATAGATCATTAGATCTGCCTGTGCCTGCAGATCTTGTCTCACATTGTGAGATGGCAGCCGGGCGCTGAACTAAATTAGCCGGGCAAAAGACGTCAGGGAGAACACTGCATTATAATTAACTTACCTATTGCAATGTGCAGGTGATGTCCGAAGCATGAAAGTCTGGTCCAGTAGTTGAGTGCGACAGCTTTCACAACGTTGGCCCTGTTGTCGGTCGTCACACACACTTGTTTTTCCTCCTGAAGATTCCACGAGCTGAGGAACTCTTTTAAGCCTTTGGCTATATTTTCCCCTGTATGGTCCTCGGGGAAAAACTTGTTTCAAGGCACTTGTTTTGTAGCTTCCAGTCTTTGTCCACGTAGTGTATTGTGAGGCTCATATAGGGGTCTGATGTTTGGCTTGACTATATGTCCGTAGTGGATGCAAAAAACTCCACCGAAAATAATGCATTTGACACCTCAGTACGGACCTCTTCATATAAAGCAGGCAAGGCGACTTTAGAGAAGTATTTCTTGGTGGGCAGCTTGTAGCGTGGATCGAACTTTTTAAGCATCTTTGTGAAACCTTCTCTTTCCACACTCTGAATGGGCATCATATCCCTGGCTAAACAGTGCGTCACTGCATTAGTTAGTTCCCCCCCAGCGTTTGCTACTTTTGTCATAAGGCGTGCAGCTATTTAAAGCTACGCCGATTGTTTCTTGAGTCAGCTTCTTTGGTCTCACCACCACACTAGTTGAAGTGGACGCCTCTTCACGTGCTTTAACAGCTTTGTTGCACTCCAACAAGTGCTTCTGCTTCAAATGATGAAATAGGTTTGTGGTGTTTCCTCCCTTTGCCACGACGGCCCGCTTGCATGTTCTACAAAAAATTGTGCTTTGTTGGGTATCTGACGGGCAAAAACTAAACCAGTTCCACGCCACTGAAGTTGCACCATTTTTACAAACCAATTCTGGTTCATCTGTTTCAGTCAACGATCCGCTTTCGCCCTTCTCATTCTCCGTTGCCGCTATGCTTTTTCCGCCATGTGTGTATGAAAACAAAGGCACAGCGAAAGTGCGTTTTAACCATATTCTATCGAGATATTTCATTTTCTTATCATTGCCTAACATTGTACCGCTATTACCGTGAAAGGTATAATATGGCCCAGCCCTACTGCTGCACCTTAAAAATAAAAGAAAAAAACTTCAACTAGAAGTCAGTCAATCTAAAAATAATCCAGAAAAAAACACTCATCAAAGAGCACATGAAAAAGTATAAACTGATTTTAAAATCAAGCCCAATTTCTTTAGAAGACTTGGCTAAAGCTGAAACAGAGTTTATCTGCCTCAGTCAACAGCAATAATTTCCAGAAGATTTAAAGGCTTTGAAGAAAAAAGCTTGTTTAAAAAAAGAACAGTCAAATCTATAAACTTGACCCGATCATACAAGATGGGATACTGAGAGTTGGAGGAAGACTCAACAAAACTACAATGCCGGAAGAAGCAAAACATCCAACAATTCTTAACAAGCATTCACATATTGCTTCTTTCATATTTCAGCACATTAATAAAGAAATCAGACATTGTAAGTGCAACTATGTGCTCACACAGTTAAGTTAGAATTAGATACAATGTGAAAGCAGGTGAGGAAAAAAATGGCAGATTTCCCAGAAGATTTACCTGACCAATCACTTTTCACAAATGTTGGAGTTGATTATTTTGGTCCCATTCAAGTCAAAAGAGGACAAAGTCTGGTCAAGAAGTATAGAGAAATCCTCACTTGTCTAACAACAAGAGCTGTGCACATAGAGATTGCACACAAATTTGACACTCGATGATGAAAGTCTCCAAACAATGATGTGTGAAGTTGAATCGATCATCAATAACAGACCCCTCACAAAGACATCAAATGACCCAAATTATTTGGAGGCACTCACCTTATCACTTCCTGAAGACACAACCTGTCATGCCTCCTGGACTCTTTTCTAAAAACAACAAGTACAATCGAAGACGCAGGAAGCAAGTTCAGTACATGGCTGATTTGTTTTGGAAAAGATGGTTTAAAGAGTATTTGCCAATACTTCAAGAAAGTCAAAAATGGCTAGCACCAAGAAGAAAATTTTAACCAGGGGATGTTGTTCTAATTGTAAATGATGTTGCATCCCACAGTTCCTGAGTAATGGGTCAAGTCATCAAGACAATGCCAGATGCCAAAGGTGCAGCAAGATGAGTTTGTGTGCAGACCAAAACCAGCACACTGGACAGACCCGTGAATAAACTGTGCCTGCTTCAAGAAATAGCCAATATTTCAAAGACAAAATTTTTAAATGCTTGTTTGCAGTGCTATTGGTAGTGATTTGAAAACAATAGCAAATGTAGAGGTAAAGTTAGTTGGCTCATATTGAAGTATAGTAATTGTCTCTGCTCCTGCATAGCCAATTAGGTGCTGGAAATGTAAGAACATTAATGCTTTAAGTTAAGTTAAAGTCCTTTCCCCCTGTAAGTTAGTATGAAATAGAACTTTCTTGCTATAATTAAGATATTGTATGATAATTAAGTCAGTTGTTGTTTAGAATATGTCCCAGTTCACATGGACTTAAAATACCCATTTTCAACATAGAGATGAGATTGGCATACAGTTTTATGATCGTTTTGAAATGGTTAAGAAACGTTAATTCAACTGAATTAGAAAACTTAAAGAAATGAAACAAGAATTTTAAGCTTTAAACAGAACTTTTCTTAAGAAGAGCTTTTCTTTTTTCGCTATATTTTCTTTTTTGTGTGAAATGTTTTAATTTGAAATTTTACTAAAGCTTTTAAAAAATGAGGGTATTTTGTCTGTGGAGTCATTTTGATGCGCCAGTCTTTTGTTGAACCCCATTGACAAGCAGGAGCTGCAGAAGTTTGATAATTGTAGGTAAACGCAGCTACAACCATTGGAAAGGAGTATTTAGTGTTTAAGTGGATGGTGGAGGCCTGTTACTACCTCTGAGGATTGTGGTTTACCCTGGTGTCTGACCACACCCCACTTCAGCGGCTGTACAAGAAGCAGGATATGAATGCCCAGCTCATTTGGTGGTTTATTAGCTTGCAGGCTTTTTGTTCACCACCATCCCTGAGCTGCACACACCAATGCTCGACGTTCTCTCCCACATGGTCCAGTTTGGATGGCCACGTTGCCCACACCGGTGTGGACAAAGCTAAGTGGTAGGATGTGATATTTCTTAACTCCTTTAGGACCCCCAACCCCCAATGGGACAACACGTCAAAATGCAAATGCCACATCGGTGGAAGACTTGTCTGTTGCCAAGGCATAGCGCAGCAGAAACAAATGCAAGCCAATCGAGGTCGCACTATAAGCGCCTGTCACCAATGGGTGATGCAAGGAACATTATAAATGCACGGAACAGTATAACTTGGCCACTGAACTGGCCCCGACTATGCCCATTTGCTGTGTCTGTGTATAGGAGAGTGATGGCTCCCACTGCAAAAAAAAAACACCTTGCTGTTCCTGTTTCAAGTTAAATAAAGCTGGTTTTGCTAAAGTACTGAGACTCAGCCTTGTGTTTTGGGGTGCAAGACAGTGACTCACACATCACAATTTCATTTTCAGATTGTAAATCATTTATAAAAACAATAAAATATTTCACTACATCTAACTATCTCCCCAAACACCAAACACAAGGCTCAGACACAAATATAATGCACAAACAGCTTTTTATTGTGGGAAACATATTTTATACACCACAACCACAATTCAAAGCACAGCAATACTTGTGTCTTCTTTCCTCTGCAACTCTTACACTGTGTCTCTTTTATTCCTTCTCCTATCCATCAGCTTTGCTGATGGTGTTGACTTGATGACTTGATGGTGTTGCCCCTTTCATCTGATTGGTGGATTTAAATGATGCACCCTGCCAATTGTCAGTTGATTGGTGAATTACATCCTGTCCTGACTCCGTCCCCTCCACCTGATTGGCTCAGGGTTTGTGTCAAGAGCAGTTTGATGAGTATCAGTCCCACCTTAATCTATCCCCACAGTTTAACAGATGCTGCCCCTCTGTCTGTCAACACCTGTTTGTTGGTTGGGAATCCCCTCCCTGCCCCTTCTCCCGAGGCCCTTTATATCAAAAAAATGAACTTGCCATCAACCTAAGGCCTGATCGACATGTCCAGACATGAATTGCCCGCTTTTGACAGGTGAAAAGAACACATTCAAACAAGTCCCCTCCCTTCTGAAAGTTGTGTATAAAAAAAGTGGTTCATCTTCTTCGGCTATAAAGACTCTGTAAAGAAATATAATCTATTACCAATGCCCCAGTGAAGTGTCAGATCCGCAGGGTCTATTTGAATGACAGTTTGAAAGGGGTTAAAAGACATTTGTTGCCCGAGTTTCTTGAAGCTGAAGCGGCAGAGAAGGATTGGACTAAGTCATGTGAAACACGGGCAGAATCAGGCGTTGACGAAAAGGAAAACTACCCGTCACCTTTAGTATTCAATGCATGAATTTCTGAAAGCTGAAGTGGCAAATGACAAAATGGAAACCCCACCTTTATTTTATGTCACGCCCCTCCCTTTTACAATAAAAACTGAGCCTGTTATCAGCCAGGCCCAGATCGAGGACCCAGCAATTTCAGAACTCGTTGAAGCTTTTAAACCTCTCCGCATATTGGCTGCTACAGACTCTGAAATGACGGATGTCAGCATAGCAACCTCAGGAGTCCTGCCTGAGGCTCCAAAATCTTACTAACTCGGACAGGGAGCTCAAGATTGACTGCATTCAGCACAACCAAGAATATGACCCACTGTTTTTTAGTGTATGGCCTGATTACAGTCTCTGGTCTAGAGACATTGAGGCAGACAGTCTATTCCATTCTCCAGAACCAGTCATGTCTACCTCCATCTCCGCTAATGGTGCTCAGATGGATACCTCTTACCTAGCTCCAGGACAGCTGTGGGTGAACAGACAAGTTCCACAGGAACCAATGATGATCGGACTTTCTGAGACAGATATGGATTGCCCTGATAGTGAGCTGCCTGAAACCTGGAAAAAAGCCCAGCAACTTGTTAAAGGGCTGTGACGTCTCTGCAGTACATTTTTGTCTACCGCGGCCAGAAAAAGGATGTCAAGGCAGCGAGATAGACCATCCCAGCCAGACAAGACATTCCTGCCTCAGTAAACCTTACATCGCCTACCGTGTAGAACGCTTTGAGAAGATTCTGAAGATTTTCCGCAAGTCTTGGTTGAAACGATTGGCTGTGAAAGTTCTGGGGTATTATAACATTTTACTTCCGTTTCACAAAACACATGTGGTGATTGAAAAGTCTGTTGATGAACTTGAAAATGCCTTTTCAGAGGTTTTTCAGGATCACCCCTGTATGCAAAGTTCTATGACCTGTAATTATCTTAATAAAGAATAGGCAGACTGTGTAATCAAATGTAATGTTTTATTAAATAAAAATGTAATTACATTTCAATAAGGAGTCCATTCATTCTTTTTGCAAGATCTGTTTTTCTTGCCAACAGGTATATCAGAAGCAAAGGCAGCGGTAGCGGCCTCATATGGGGCAGAAGGTTTGAAGTTCTTCAGAAGTTCTCTTGTGTTGGCGTTTGGCATGTTCAAACCAGCCATGGTCTTGACAAATACTTTCCACTCCCTAGGTCTCCTATAGGACGGTATGTTGTGATGGGCGATCAAGTTTTGCATTAGATCGACCATATTCGTGCCGGCTAATAGTTCTCCACGAAACACAAACTTTCCCAAGCCATTCCAGTAGGTTGTATTAGTGTTCTGCGACATTTTCTGTAAAATAAGTTTGGCATATTTCTTTGATTTATCAAAGATTATACCCAATCTTCTGGGATACTAGGAGACTCTTTGATCTCACCCGGAGGTTCTCTCTTGCTCTCTGCAGGTAGCAATAATGTCAGAGTCCTGGTTTCTTTATCCGTTTTCTTCACAAAGGTAAGTTATCTTTGCAAGACAGTTGTATAAAGTTTTACTTTTGCATTGGCGCTCAAGTCACTACGTTCAAGTATGAATTTCATTTGTTTATCCAGTTCACTTTTCATAGCACTTAAAAGGTCATTGGAAGCTGGGGCTTTCTGTTGCAATTGAGCCATTTGTTGTTGAGGTACCAGGTACATCTTGCGAGTGTATTCCATATGTATACTCTCTAACCTATTAAACTAGTAATGAAAGGAATGGCTGCACTTAATAGGGCTCCGAGAAACCCTCCTTTCTGATTTAAAAGGGCTTTTTTCTTTTTAACGGGAAGTTTTTTTATCGCTGAGTTTTTTAACAGCACAATGATGCTTCTTCAGCAGCTTGAACTGTCTGGAAGTCAATGGTACATTGCCTTTTAAAGTATTGAGAGCTATTTCGGCCAGAGCGCAAATTAAAATCGTCCGGAGCATCACTCACCACCGCTTTTCTTCAGCGACAGGAAACCCTATCTGGTCTGGAGCAGAGGGAGATTTCTTTTTATTCTGCACGACATTCTGGCTCTTTCTCAAATACTTGGAAAATCATAAATCTTAATCTTTTCACGACGTACACCACAGGCCATTCGGGAGGAAACAATCCGGTACGTAAACGAAATTCAGCACGCGTATGGGCTTTCAGATCCACAAACAGATAACTGTATGGGGCCCTCGTAGAGTCCTCAAAGGCCTCCAAGAAAAATTTAACCCGCTCAGGATACATTTAACGCGATAAAATTGGTGATTTGAAGCTTATCTCGAGGGTTTTTAAGGAGGGTGATGTAATTGGCATTCAAATTTATAGTTCTACTTTTCTTGCCTTTTGAACCAAGTAAATGATGGACAAATTCCTGTGATGAGTATATTTTAACAAGGCCCACTCTATCTCTTCGCTATGGCTCGTCTCTTCCTTCAAATCGTTGATGATCACCAAGTTAACGCTGTCAGGCAGCAGTAGTTCATCGTTGCTTAAGGATGAAGGTAACCCCTCCAAAAATTGTGTTTTTGGAAATCGTACTAACAGTTCGTCATACAGATGCTGCCAACAGCTATAAAACCAGACTATATTGTCAGGGTGGCGAGAAAGCACGAGAAAGGCGAGTCCGCGTGCTCCAAAAGCTTTTTCACATAATGTGATTTGCCTGAACAGGAGGGCCCAGAGACTATTTTTGAGAATGGATGCTGAAGTCTAACATCAAAACCCTCTTTAGTATCCTTAGGGGAGAGTTGTGAAATCAGGCAATAGAACCCTTTTGTTGCATGCCACTCTGAATCTTTTTCTGAGTAGACAATTTTGCAGCATCAGATTCTTTTTGTTCCTATGAATTTGTGCACCATGAACCATTATTTCTTTCGCGAGATCGTGGTTTACAAAACTATGTACTAGATACATTAACAAGTATAGGTTTACCGATTAAACTATTTCATGATTGAGAGTAATGCCCTTAACCTTCATACAGGACTTGCCTTTGAATGTTTGTACGTGTACATTTTCGGACCCCCCAGAAACAAATTCTTCTATGAAGTCATTAGGCTTTAGTTCGCTGGTGAGTTCACCTAAATAGTCACTGAGCGGAGGCGTGTACTGCCCGGGCAATGCTGTTAAGATAACGGAATCTGTATCATGATACAGAATCCTTGGCCCTAACGATCCAACAATTCGTACAATTCTAGGTGGGCATAGGATGTTGTGAAAGCAGCTATCACCACATTGACTGGATCGGAGATAATGTATTTGTCATCCGCATACCTCCACTGCACTTGAGCGATTTTGTCACTGACAAAGCCAAAATAGGAGACCCGATATACATCCGAGAACAGGTAATTGAGGAATCTTTGGGTGTGTTCAACAAACGTAGTGATAAGTTAGACTTCTGACCAAATTTTCCCTGAAGAGAATTCAGAGATAATTTTGAAAATTGTCTCATAGCAGGGTGTGAGGCTATGTTTTTGCGATCCAATAATAAACCTTCTTTTACGAAATAGTCATCAACATAGCGCTTGCGGGACGCCTCGTCCTGGGCCCATGATGGCCAACTAGAGGCCTCCTAATTCCCTTTCAGATGAATTTTGATGTAATTGGAAAATAAATCGGCAGTGCTCTGGTCGTAGTGTCATATCTCATGAATTTTTAAAACTCTGAACCCCTTATCTAAGGCCTTTAGTATTTCAACAAAGTATTGAATAAGTCTTCACTGTATACAATATTTGTAAATATTTTTAAACCAAGGTCTATGTGTTGTATTAATGAAGACTTTGGACCTAAGAGTTCAATACTTGAAATTGTGGATTGAAATCCTGGTGTGACCATGCCTAATTTGCCTTTTGTAACTTACTGGGAAAGACATAATTTATATCATCTCAAATTGTAAAAAATCCATTATATTATTAGAATCTGTCCAGAATTTAGCAAGAATGGTGATCGTTTTTATTTTAATTTTCCCTTTTATTCTATATGAAGAACCTTTTACGTTGAGGCTCCCTTTTCGATTAGATATAAATGTTAGGTTAGGGATGAGTGTTGAAGGGGTCCGGTTTGGTGGACTCAGGATTGGGTCACTGCTTTTTGCAGATGATGTTGTCCTGTTTGCTTCATCAGGCCGTGATCTTCAGCTCTCTCTGGATCGGTTCACAGCTGAGTGTGAAGTGGCTGGGATGAGAATCAGCACCTCCAAATCCGAGACCATGGTCCTCAGCCAGAATAGGGTGGAGTGCCCTCTCAGGGTTGGGGGAGAGATCCTGCCCCAAGTGGAGGAGTTCAAGTATCTTGGGGTCTTGTTCACGAGTGAGGGAAGCATGGACCGTGAGATCGACAGGCGGATCGGTGCGGCATCCGCAGTGATGAGGGCTCTGCATTGGTCTGTCGTGGTGAAAAAAGAGCTGAGGCGCAAGGCAAAGCTCTCAATTTACCAGTCAATCTACGTTCTTACCCTCACCTATGGTCATGAGCTATGGGTAGTGACCGAAAGAACGAGATCGTGAATACAAGCGGCTGAAATGAGTTTCCTCCACAGGGTGTCTCGGCTTTCCCTTAAAGATAGGGTGAGAAGCTCAGTCGTCCAGAGAAGAGCCGCTACTCCTCCGCATCGAGAGGAGTCAGATGAGGTGGCTCAGGCATCTGATCAGGATGCCTCCTGGATGCCTCCCTGGTGAAATGTTCCGGGCACGTCCAACCGGGAGGAGGCCCCGGGGAAGACCCAGGACACGCTGGAGGGACTGTCTCCCGGCTGGCCTGGGAACGCCTTGGGATTCTCCCGGAAGAGCTGGAAGAAGTGGCCAGGGAGAGGGAAGTCTGGGCCTCTCTGCTTAAGCTGCTGCCCCCGCGACCCGACCTCGGATAAGCGGAAGAGGATGGATGGATGGATGGATGGATGGATGGAGGGATGGGATGAGTGTTGTGTTTCATGCATTTGCTCCTGATCATATTAATGTACTTGCAAGTTTTTTCAGGGATTTCAATACAACCTTCTGCCAATTTTTTTATACAATTTATTGACAAATTAAATAAACTTTGGATACCATTCTTGAAGCTGTGATTTCACAGACTGCAGTCTAAAGTACTCTGTCAGCGCTGGAACGATCTAACTAAAGGATATTGGATTTTTTTAGAACATGTGATTTACTTTTTCAGCTATTGTCTATTTGCAACGCCTTTTGTAAAGTAGTAAAGTTCAGTATTTGAATCTTTGATATGAATGTTAAATAAAGGTGCTTGAAATACATGAATAAAACCAATAACTGGCTGGCTACTATGCCAAAGCAGCTGCTTTAAAAATTTGCCAAAATCTATATTTTTTTTAATTTAAAATATTACAAACTCAGTTTATTAAGTTATGAGTATGGCAATTTACATCATATCTTATCATCAAAATAAAATATAAGAATTTTAAACTGCATTTAAAACAGGCACAGACAATTTCAAACATCTGAAGATTACTGAATAAACTAAATATGTTTTTAAGTAGAAAAATCAGAAAATAATGTATTTTTTTATCTGAATTTTACTGTGAAGTATTTTAAAGTGAAAATTAATATTTCATAAAGAATGCATGGTTCTCATAGAACTGCATCTATCCAGATTAAAATAACTCATTAATATTGAATGAAATATTTTTCTAAATGAAGCGCAAATTAAACAAATGTCTTGCCTTCCTTACTATTTAAACAGCTGTATTAGAGTGATATTCACTAGTTTTCTGAAGATTTAAAAAAAATCATTCATCAAGTGCATTTTGCAGAAAAAAATGTGTAACTGTGAGTGAAATAGTGTATTACCTTTGAAATATCCAGGGAATTAATATTTTAGAAATGGATAAAGAGTTACAATAATAAAAATCTAACTTTAGTGACCCTCACCTCTTCCTATTCAAAGAGTAGGGGAAATGAATAGATTTCAAGTAAGGTAAAGTAGTTGTTGAGCATTACTGACATAACTAGAAGGTCACATAGCCACCTATGAGGGCTACATCTGCATAAGTGGGTCATGGTTGCAAGGCATATGGTAAAGTAGCATACTGTACGGGGGCATCAACCCCAGAATTAGAAGTGTCAAACCCTTATCATGTACTTGAGGAGCTAGATGGTGTCCCTGATGATGCTGAGGTGGTCGGCATGGATAAAGAACCCCAACGGGCCACCTTAAAACCAGGTCCTAGATAGAGAGAGGTAGTGATAGTTGGGGACTCAGTCATTAGGGGGATTGAAGCGCAGGTGTACTCCAGAGATAGACAGTCTCACACTGTGTGTTGCCTTCTGGGTACACAGGTGAGGTACCTTCCTGAAAGGGTAGATAGGCTCTTGGCCACAGCGGGGGTGGCTCCAGTTGTCATTGTCCATGCTGGAACAAATGATCCAAATTCAAAGAGTTAGGTGCCAGGCTGAGGAGCAGAACTGACAAGGTAGTCTTCTCTGAGGTTCTACCTTTGCCACACACCAATCCGGGTAAGATTGAGGAGATTAGAAGGCTTTACAAATCTTGGTGCAGGGTAGAAGGGTATAGATTTAATGGTTCATTGGGACTCCTTTTGAAACAGATGGGACCTTTTCTGCTGTGACCGGTTACATCTGAACTGGAGGGGCACCAAGGTATTGGGGAGGTGCATGAGTGGGCTAGTCGAGGATTGTTTAAAATAGGGAATGGGGGAGCAGGGAGTTTAGGACAGGCTAGGTTTAGATCTATGCATGGAGGAAGAATCAACTGTGTAGAAATAAAAATTCTTAGCAATGTAAATTCTAAGGCAACATTTAAATGTAGAAGGAGTAACACAATAAAAATAGCTTGATGGAATGCTAGAAGTATCAAAAATAAGGTAAGTGAGTTGGAGGTGTATGTAGCAGAGCATAATTATGGTATTACTAGCGACTGGGAGTCTGATCGAATCGGGCTACAAATTCAACGTTTGTGAAATCCATGCTTTCTCTGCAAATAATTATTTGTTTTGTTAAGTCCTTGAAAAGATTTTGTAATCACGGCACTGATTTGTGGTTAAAATAGACCTTTTTGGCTACCGCAAGGCACTGGCTGCTCGATTTCTTTCAACCTGTGCTACATTTGCGGCTGCTCGAGCTTCTTCAGTCACTTTTGCACGGCTGGCACAATGTCTGTCAGCGTTAGTAGCATTCTGTAGCGCATGTTCTTCGTCTGTTCTTTGTGTCTGATTTGCACGATTTCTTTCAGCGTTAGTAGCATTTGTAGCTGTATGATGCTCATCCGTTTGTTATGCTTGTTGTGTACAAGTGATCGCATTAGCAAGTCAACGTTCCACGTCAGTCATGTGACTTTGTTTCCTACACATCCTTCCCGTGGATGCTGCTCTTGTGGCTGCTCGAGGTATTGCTGCAAACATCATACATAGGGATATCAAAATTCATACAATATACATAGGAGTATCAAATTGTATATAAAGATACTAATAATGGAAACCTGGCTAAATAGCAAAGATTGGGATGAGTGTAACATAGAGAGACGCATTTTTTTAAGGAAGGATAGACAGAACAGAACAGAAAAGGAGGTGGGATTTCTGTTTAGATCAGACAGAACTTAAGTGTAAGCCCTCTTCAGTTGGACGATGAGCCCATCTTAGTGAGGAAATGTGGTATTGCCTGGAAAATATTAGGAAAAGTGGTGTTGTTTTAGGAGTGTGTTATAGCCCACCCAAATCAAACAGTAATGTCAACACACATCTTTTTAGTAATATCAAAAAGGCAAGTTTACAAGGAGATATTATTGTCATGGGGGACTTTAATTATCCAAATATTAACTGGAATAACTTTGCAGATGGAGGAGCACAAGAGCAGGAGTTTTTAGAAGTAATCATTGTCTGTTTTCAACACAGTATCAGTATCAGTACCAACATGGGGTGAAGCTTGTATGGATTTAGTGTTTGTAATAATCAAGACAGAATTGAAAGTGTAGAGCTGATTGAACCACTAGGGTCAAGTGACCATAATATAATACAATTCTCAGTATTTTGTAAGAGTGCAAATGCAAAGACTAAAATTGTTAAGTTGAACTTTGGTAGGGAAAATTTTGACCAGATGTGACAAAGTCTAAGGAGGATACACTGGGATAAGCTTTTAAGTTTGGAGATAGCCGAGGAGCAGTGGAACAGATTTTAAAATGTTTTACATGTAATGCAGGACAGATGCATACCTAAGTTTGGAATTAATAAAGATTTAAAAAAGACGCTGCAATGGAAAAAATGCTTTATATGGTACTAGCAGAATACCCGCGCTTCGCAGCGGAGAAGTAGTGTGTTAAAGAAGGTACGAAAAAGAAATGGAAAAATTTTAAAAATAACGTAACATGATTGTTAATGTTAATAATCTATCTATATATATATATGTTGTTCTCATATCTATCTATATCTATCTATCTATCTATCTATCTATCTATCTATCTATCTATCTATCTATCTATATCTATATATATATATATATATATATATATATATATATATATATATATCAAAATACCCGCGCTTGGCAGCGGAGAAGTAGTGTGTTAAAGAAGTTATGAAAAAGAAAAGTAAAAATAAAGTAACATGATTGTCAAAGTGATTGTTTTGTGTATTTGGTGGCAGCGTCACTAAGTTATTTTCGTCTAGCTGCATCAGAAAATGTACCACGACGTCTGACACGCCTCCTTTTTACTGTTTTCTCACAGCTTGGATTGCTGCTGTCATATATACACACACACACACACACACACACATACATACATACACATATATATATATATATATAAATATATATATACATACATATATACACATACATATACTTGTGTGTATGTTTGTATGTGTCTATATGTGTGTGTATAGCTTTGGTCACTGAGTGCAAGGGAAAAATAATAAAATATAGTCTATAAGTTATTAAACAGTAAAACATTAACGTTTTAAGAAGTACAGGTACATTGAGCACTACTGGAGTGGTTGCGGGTAAACTACATTTTAAAGACTGTGTAACACAACAGGTAAGTAGAACTAACAGCAGCTAAAATGTATATGGATCATCTCTCGGTAGTAGATCCCTTTTGAAAGGCGCTACACGACGGCTGTGGTATAGAAATTACATTTTCTATGTGAACGTTCAAATTTGTGCCTCTGGTAATGTGCCTTACCGGCAATTAAAGAAAATTATTTTTGTGTCCTCTGCAGTGTTAAGAGAGAAAGGGTTTGGTTTGGGATAAAAGGAAAAAGGTGTAAAGAAAGGAAAGTTGCCTTTTTTTTATATAGTATAGAGATGTGTTCGCTGACTTTATGATCGCCTTTTGGGGACAGTCGGTGGGTCTTGTGTAGACTGGTGAGGCGTCCCGCCATTAATCGGCTGTGATGGCACTGTCAGTCCTCCACTCCTGTGCGTGTCTTCATAATCTGAGCTGAGGACCTCATAATCGTATACGTGCAAAAGAAAGTGTGAATCGCCTTAATATTATTTTGCCGTGGTGTAGAAAAGGGGTCCCGTGTTTGCACTTGTCTGGGCTATAGCGCAGGGGGAGGAAGAAAAAAATTAAAAGTGCTCACTTTGACTTAAGGCAGAAGCGCAGTCAGCGTCTCAAAGGTGAGCACAGCTATGCGCGCGCGCTGGCTTCTCGACTTTTGCTGGGCAGGAGACCCCTTTTGTATACACGTTCATGATATCAAAAGTCTCAGCGCTCTTTGGAGGTAATTCATATATTATATATATAGCAAAATACCCGCCTGCCTACTGGAGGAAGTAGTGTGTTAAAGAAGTAATGAAAAGAAAAGGAAACATTTTAATAATAACGTAACATGATTGACATTGTCATGAGTGTTGCTGTCATATATATTCCTGCCTAAATAAGTCACCTCGCTCTTACTTTTTACCGTTCATTTAATCATGGCTAGTGGCGGAAAAATTATAAAATGGAAGGGAGGATGGCTTTACCAAAACAATTATTGATGGCGAATCGATTATTCATAAAGCTTGAATTGGTGATCTGTTTTTCTGTGTTAACCTCATATTTTTTCACACTTCTTCTCAAACTAAGGTGGTGCGAGGGTAAAATGAATCGGGATGCGCTGATCAATGTAATCGGTGTACCAGGAAATCATGCATTGACAAAAGCTCCCCTTTGCTTGTAATGCAAAGTGTGATTAAATGCATTATTTTTTAATGCGTTATGGAGCACATGTATCGAAGCTTCTCAGCTGTGCTTGTGCTAAGGAAAGATTTTAAAAATAACGTAACACGATTGTCAATGTAACCTTTTGTAAGTAGTGCCTGGAGGATTCAGTGTGGAGAAACTCTAGAGACAGCGTGTGTATTAACTTGTGGATTTTTCTGTGAGTATTTGGTGGCAGTGTGACGAAGTTGCTTCGGAAGACGGCGTTAGCCGTGGAGCTCAGCTCAGAGCGAAATGAGGTAAATGGGAGGGGAGATGATGACGTGACTCCCCACCCGCCTTAACTGTCAATCCCCCACAAACACAGTCTCTCGGAATTTGCATAAGCACACCCCTTCACCTACAATTTTAACTTAGTTACAAAGTGATCAAAACTCTCGTTTATATCCTGTGTCCTCTCATTAAACTTGTATCCCGCATTACCTGTGGGCATGTGAAACGCCAGCGGTAGCCTGTCTATGAACTTAATTAAAGTTTAGGTTTACACCTTGCTTTCTTTCCAAGGTAGCAGCACTCATGAATATGGTAGTATATGTCACTTGCTCGCTTCTTATTGTTTCGCTGCCTTCTCAATTATATAATGCATGTTTTCTTAAGCGCTTTTTGGAGGTCTTCCTGGTTTTCTACGTACTGCGTTGACAGTCAGTTCACGTGATTACGTGGGAGGCGTGATGATGTCACACGAAACTCCGCCCCCCACGTCTTTCCAGCTCAACTCCATTACAGTTAATGGAGAAAAATACCTTCCAGTTATGACCATTAGGCGTAGAATTTCGAAATGAAACCTGCCCAACTTTTGTAAGTAAGCTGTAAGGAATATGCCTGCCAAATTTCAGCCTTCTACCTACACGGGAAGTTGGAGAATTAGTGATGAGTCAGTGAGTGAGTGAGTGAGTGAGTGAGTGAGGGCTTTGCCTTTTATTAGAATATAAGACTAATGACTGCAAAGTGAATTGTAGAGCGTATGTATGGCAAGCCAAATTAAAATTTAGAGAGATATCTCAAAATGAATTTTAGATATCTTAAAATGTAATTTACTTTTTAAGATATCTGGAACTTACTTTGGGATATCTTAAAATAATTTCCTTTATATTTTAAGACATCTGCAATGCATTTTGAAATTTCTCAAATGGATTTAAAGACATCTCAAATATATTTTCAAATATCTCAAAATGACTGTGCCTGTATTTCAAGATATCTTCAAATGAATTTTCAGATATCTTAAATTGAACTATCATGCATTTTAAGGCATCTCAAATGCATTTCAAGATATCTCAAAATTATTTCCTGTAAAAATATCTATTCTTTCAATGGGATTTCCTGTTTATTATAAGATATCTTAAAATGTATTTGAGTTATCTCAAAATCACTTCCTGCTCATTTAAAGACATCTGAAAATGCATTTGGGATATTTGAAAATGAACAGGAAGCTGTTCCCTCACAGACACGCACTAGGTACAATTTAGAATCGCCAATGCACCTAACCTGCATGACTTCGGACTGTTGGAGGAAACCGGAGTACCCGGAGTAAACCCACACAGTCACAGGGAAAACATGCAAACACCACACAGGGAGGACCCAGGAAGCGAACCAGGGTCTCCTAAAATGCTTTTTACATATAAAATAGATGCATTTTTAGATATCAGTAATTCAATTTGAGATATCAGGGAAACTAAAAGACAGATGGAGAGGAATATAGCAGATAAAGCAAAAGAAGACCCTAAGAGATTCTTTCAGTATTATAGTAGTAAAAGAATAGTCAAGGAGGAGGTCAAGTGCTTAAGAAATAGTAAAGGGGAATTAAAAGATACAGACAATGAAATAGCGGAAGCCCTAAACTTTAATTTTTCTGAGGTGTTTATGAGTGAGCAAGGGGATAACCTCCCAGAGGTAAACAGGACTACTATGGAAGTTTGGAAATTATAATAGGCTGAAATCAAACAATTCACCAAGGGCCTCATGCACAACGGCGTGCGTAGAATTCACACTATAACAAAAGCGGCAATGTGCTTACGCACAAAAAAATCCAGATGCATAAATCTGTGCGTTCACCAACTTCCACGTTCTTCCACTCCATAAATCCCGGTCAGCATGAAAAGTAACGCACATGCACACGCGTCCCCTCCCAGAATTACACCTCTTTGAATATGCAAATCAATATAAATAGCCCTTAAGCTCAGCGTTCTGTGAAAAGACAATGACAAAAGCACAAGGGAAAATAGAAGAATTTCAGCAAATACCAAGTGGAGGCAAGGAAAAACTTACTATTTGTTGGTTTAAATAGGGGTATAAGCAACAAAAGGAAGTTGATCGTGTGACATAGCGTGTCGGAGAAACTAGAAAGCTCAAGATCACAAAGTCAGACAGTGCCCGAAATAAAAAAGAAGTGGTCACATATCAAACTCGCAATGAAAAGATGAGTCGTAGCCCACCGTCTGAGTGTCATATGAAAGTTTATTAGGGTACAGAGAAAAAAAAGGCACACAGTGGGGGAAAAAAGCATGAAATGTCAACTTTAATCTCTAAATTTCCACTTTAATCACATAGTTTATTTTGTCATTAAAGTAGAACATCATAAACTTCATCTTAAAATCGTTTAATTTACTAGTTTCTCAAATCCCACCGTAACTAAAGTAGCACGTTAAATGCTTTGTTTTGTATTTTATATTCTATGTGCTCTACGTGTGTGAATCACTACGTGCTTCTTAATGGGGCTTTCTCTTCCTCCGACAGGACATAGAATCCATTACATTCGTAATATTACAGCTCTCTGAATAATTAAAATACTGAGATGTATATGTGATATAATTTTCATGATGATAGGAGGTAAAGCATGATATTAAACATGGTAAAACAGTGGCGCAGTGATTGTTCATGTCTCACGCAAGATGCTTGCTGTGCCATGCACGACCTTCGATGAAATACTTTATTGTAGCAGTACCGTCTCTTTCAAATGTAATAACCCCCAATTGTTGTCGTTACTTTTCTTTCTCCAAATACCCAATCGCCACACAATCAGTTCTGTAATAGACGTTAAGTCATCTGTAAGCTTAGAACGCAGATTCTTCAAAACTTTTAAGGAACATTGAAATATCTTTGTAGTACATGTTAAATTATTCTATCCATCTATTCTTCCAGTGTCGCGCCAGCCCCAGCAAGATTACAGCGCGAGGCAGGAACAATCCATGAACAGGGCGCCAGCAACTAGCTAGCGCTGCGACACCGTGTCCTCACATGTTTAATTATTAACAATAAAGATTATTTAAATGAAGTTAGTTATATCTGTATAATATAACATTTTGCTTCATTTCATCTTAAAAATGATATTGCCATCATATGTAAATATGTGCTTTATAAAGTGGCTCAGGTTGTGCAATATTATAACTGAATCGCAAGTTTACAGTGAGGTAATTGTACTTATAAGTACAAAGCATTCTACAAGGAGCACTTGATGGACTTATTGAGTGCATTTATAGTTCTTGGGATGAAACTGTTTCTGAACCGCAAGGTCAGTACAGGAAAGGCTCTGAAGCGTTTGACATGTAAGAGCAGTTCAGTAGACAGCATGGCTGAGGCAGCGTGTGCTAGATGCTGTATACTGATAATTCTCTTTCTGATCAGCTGCTGCACAGCTGTGATTCCCCTCTCAGATACAGTGATATAAATACTCCGAGTGGTGCAGTGAGAGTAATATGGAAAAAGATGATCTGCTTTGGAATCCCCGAACGGGAGCAGCTAGAAGAAGAAGAAGAAGAAGGTGCAGTGAGAGTAACAACGCTAAAGCAGCTATTGTATTTAGAATAGTTTTACCATTCTATGGACCATTATATTGTTATAGGTTAATTACAATCAGATGCATTAAACTAATAAACAATATGTGGTTAATTTCAATGTATTTATAAAGCCACGTCAGGGATGTGGATCTAAAAAAAGAAAGGATAACCCCACAGGAACAGTAGAACTGCTTTGATGTTAGGTGCCGCCAGTCTGCAAAACCGAGTGTAGAACTTGCGTACGACAGGGTATGCGCTGCCGTGGAAATGTGCATGGCTTTACGCCAAGTTTAGGTTTTATACATCGCGATTTGAATGTGGAAACGTTCTTAAGCAAAATTTTTGTGCGTACACACCATTTATACATGAGACCCCAGGACCAGATAATATTTACCCTTGAGTTCTTAAGGAGGCTTGTGAATACATATATAAACCCTTGACACATATTTTTAGGAAGTCGCTGCAGACTGGAGAAATTCTGAAGGACTGGAAAATGGCAAATATCATCCCATTATATGAAAAGGGTGACAGGGCAGATCCAAGCAACTGTAGTAAGTTTAATATGCATGACAGGAAAATTAATGGAAGAAAATATTAAGGATATGATTGAGCAACACCTAGCACGGACAGGAATTATTCTGAACAGTCAGCATGGGTTCAGAAGAGGAAGGTTGTTTTACTAACATGCTGGAATTCTTTGAGGAGGCAACAAAAGGATATGGTCAAAGTGGAGCATATGATATTATTTATCTTGAGTTCAGGGTGATTTTTTTAGATGAAAGCAGAATTGGCTTAGACACAGGAAACAGAAGGTGATGGTGCAAGGAACCTCATCAGAATTGGCTGATGTTAAGAGTGGTGCTCCACAGGGGCCAGTGCTAGGGCTGCTGCTATTTTTAATATATATAAATGATTTAGATAGGAATATAAGTAACAAGCT